>NC_041383.1:626869622-626884190 GCF_002162155.2 Triticum dicoccoides
ATGGCCATCCAGGGTCAAGCCCCTGGCAAAAGCGTAAGTGTTCGGCCACCCGAATGACTTATTGCACTCCTTTATTATTCGATAGCTTCTAACGCCGAATTTAATTATGCAGTCCGCCCAGAGCTCAGCTTGGCAATTCGTCGAGCGGCTCCCTGAATTCGTCGGACGTGAATAGCACTTCACTTCCAACGGCCTCCTCCCCTCTCCCTACAGACGACGCTGAGGTGGAGTCCCGTAGGGGACAAAACCAGGAGGAGGTGGTCCTGGAGGCGCCACAAGGCGTTCCGGACTCCAGGCCCAAAGGGGGTAAAGCTCTGGAGGGATCTAAGTCCGGCCCCGGGCCGGACACTGCTCCGGAACCATCAGCGGTTCCAGAGTCCGACAGGCGGCGCCTTCATAAGAAGGGCAAGCCTGCGATGCCGGCGACTTCCGTCCATCCGGAGGCGCCGGACAATTTGCTGGAGGCGCTTAATGGCGCCTCCATCGACAAGGAACACCGCATTGTTATGAGTGTGGTGATTTAGAAGGTTCAGCCCGCCAAGAGCGGGCTAACGGAAGCCTGTACAAGCCTGTTAACGGGCTTTGAGGTATGTGTTCAAAAACATATAAAAAATATTACCGCATAGACAGTAGCCCCTGATGCTCAGTTCGGTGTTCGGAAAGAAAAGCCGAGCTGAGAATCTAAAAACATATACGCAGGAGTCTAATAGAAATATGTCAATATGGGAATGCAGGCTGCACTGCTGACCTCTGCCGCACTGACTGCGGAGGTCAATGCATTGAAGGAAAGCCTCGAGCGGTCCGAGAGCGAGCTCGGCCGTGCCAAGAAGCAGCTCGAGGATAAAGAGGGTACATAGTACCTACTGTAAATGTATATAGAAATACTTGGTTGCAAAATAATAACAGGACCAATGTTAATGTTGCAGGAGCCACGACCGAGGTGGCGACCCAGAAGGAGGCGGTCTCCAAGGCTGAAAAGAGTGCAGCCTTGGAGCGCAACGAGTGAGAGAAGCAGGAGGCGCGGGTGGCGGAGGTGCGGCAAGAGCTCCAGGCTCTCGTGGAAAAACACGAGAGTTTGGAGCGTGACTCGAAGACTCGAGAGTCCGATCTTGCCTTGGCTCTTGAGAGTGCCAAGACCGCTAAGGCCGAAGCCCAGAAGGCCCTTCAGGAGATCGAGGCGATGAAGAAGATAGCGGCGGGTAAGGCATTCTTTATGCAAAGCAAAAATATAAAAGTTAATTATCTGCTACTTACTCGACTCCGGAGCTCTCCAGGAGCGTTCGCCGATCTACCCCGTAGTGTGTCTGATGCTGCCGCATACTACCGAGCCTAAGAGGGGAGCTCGACGGAAAAAGTGTTTTGGTCTCAGTATGCTGAGGCCGAACATCCGGTGCCCCTGAGCGACCAGCTGAAGCAGTTGGTCGAGCTCCACAAGGTGGCCAAACAGGCCATGAAGGGCCTCATAGCTCGGCTGTGGCCTGGAGAAGTCATGCCAGGGAGCTACTTCGGTCTGGTGCGGCGGATTAAGGTCGCGTGTCCGTGGATTGAGGTCGTCAAGCGCTCCGTTTGTATTGAAGGTGCCCGTCGGTCCCTTGCCCGTGCTAAGGTGCACTGGGGCAAGCTAGACACGGAGAAGCTGTTAACGGACGCGCCACCGCCGGGCAAGGAGTATCGTACGCCTGAGATGTATTATAATGGCGTTCTGAAGGGTGCCCGCCGTATAGCGGATGAGTGCTCCAAAGATGTAATTTTTGAGTAGACTCGCATTTGTTATCATGTACGCTGAAGCTTTGTTCATATGCGTTAAGCAACGCTTGTTAATTTAAAATATTTCCTTCTGTGCGGCCGTTTATCAAATCTGAGAGATGCAAGTCGTCGGCTTGGACCCCCATGCCACGAGTGCTGGGGTGTTCGGGATAAACCTGAGCGCTCTTGTTCCCATTCTTGGGTCCATCTAGGGAGGCGTTCAGCACAATGAACCAGGCCGTCGGACTTATAATGCTTTATCACTCTCACTTAGCCATAGAATTCTATAATTTTAAATTTTGGCGAAGCCCCTAGTATTCGGAAGACCGAGTTCGGGGCGCTATCCACGCCTAGGCCGGATAAGTCTGGTTCCTCGCTCAAAGCAGCATAAGTCTTTAAGGACTCGAAGAAACCTCGCGAATAGTGACCGGTCTCTCGCACTATCATGACAGTCAGTTTTAGCTTTCTCTACTGAGGTGTTAACCCAGCTCAACTGGGGCACAATCGCAGTAGTTCTCCCAGCGCTACCTTAGCCAACAATGCGGAACGTAAGGTACCAAAACATGGGAGCCGGGCAAACCCAACTATTGACCAAAGACATGATTCGGAGCCGATGCATATAGTGCTATAAGTTCGGGGTGCCGCACTCGTGAGAGTGTTCGGTCTTCTCACACCATGTTATGGGGTGTTATAAGCCCCTGGTGTATTGTCCGCACCAAAGTGTGCGGTTGCAGAATGTCATGACTGAACATATTTGTATATAAAAAATAGATAAGTACAATAATAGGTAAGAGCTATATATTGTTTATTAAAAAGGGCTACTGCGAAAGCAGAACGATACAAGAAGTGCGGTAAGCAAGGGATGGGAGTATTTGACATGTTCCCCTCTAGGGGCAAGCTGCGGGATTGTAAGTAAAACAGGTATTAAACTCGTTATAGAGACCACCTGGACTTTTGACGTGGCTTGCTCTCTCCCTGGCTATTGCATCGTGGGTTCGGCGAGTGTATTGCCGGACAGGCCTTCCGAATAGTTGGGTCCTGAAAGTGTGTAAAAAGGAAAACGGCGAAATAGGGAGCCCCTTAGTGCGGTTGAGCCGCATTCTGGGCGTGCCATTGTTGTGCCCCTCCCCTTATGCCCATGGTATCTCTAAGGCGTAATTATGTACGCGTGGTACCAGTATCGCCATTTGGTGGGGGCTAGGGTTGGGTCCGCACTGCTATGCTTGCTCGGAACGTGCCAGCCGGATTTGTTGTAGGTTACTTCAGGCTCGCTTGACGTTGTTCGGACGTTTGTCGCCTGGATTGGAGAACTGCCTTGAGAGGCTACTCTATACTTCTGCCGCCAGGGCTGCCGTGTGCTCCTCCGTTCGGAGAGAGCGTTCGGTGTTTCCATTTACCGTGATGACTCCGCGAGGTCCTGGCATCTTGAGCTTGAGATATGCGTAGTGCGGCACCGCATTGAATTTTGCAAATGCGGTTCGTCCAAGGAGGGCGGGATAGCCGCTGCGGAATGGGACTATGTCAAAGATTAACTCCTCGCTCCGGAAGTTATTCGGGGATCCGAAGACCACTTCGAGGGTAACCGAGCCTGTACAGCTGGCCTCTACACCTGGTATGACACCTTTGAAGGTTGTCTTTGTGGGTTTAATCCTTGAAGGATCGATGCCCATTTTTCGCACTGTGTCCTGGTAAAGAAGGTTCGGGCTACTGCCGCCGTCCATTAGGACTCTGGTAAGGTGAAATCCGTTGATAATTGGGTCTAGGACCAGTGCGGCGAATCCGCCGTGACGGATGGTGGTGGGATGGTCCCTTCGATCGAAGGTGATCGGGCAGGAGGACCATGGGTTGAACTTTGGGGCGACTGGCTCCAACGCATAGACGTCCTTGAGAGCACGCTTCCGCTCCCTTTTGGGGATGTGGGTTACGTATATCATGTTCACCATCCGAACTTGCAGGGAAATCCCTTCTGTCCTTTATTGTTCGGCGGCCGGGGCCCCTCCTCGTCATCGCTATGTAGCCCCTTGTCTCTGGTTTTGGAACTTAACTTGCCTGCCTGCTTGAACACCCAACATTCCCTGTTGGTGTGATTGGCTGGCTGTTCGGGGGTGCCGTGTATCTGGCATGAGTGATCGAGTATCCGGTCTAAACTGGATGGGCCCTGAGGGTTTCTTTTGAATGGCTTCTTCCGCTGACCGGGTTTAGAGCCTCTGAATCTGGCATTGGCTGCCGTATCTTCAGTATTATCACCGTTAATGCGGCGCTTATGCTTGTTGTGACGTGACCTGCCGTTGTTGTCCTTGGTATCCGAATTGCCGGGGCTCTTGGTTATGTTATTCCTACGAGCTAGCTAGCTGTCTTCTCCCACACAAAAGCGGGTCATGAGTGTTGTGAGGGCTGCCATAGATTTCGGCTTTTCCTGTCCTAGGTGCCGGGCAAGCCATTCGTCTCGGATGTTGTGCCTGAAGGCTGCAAGGGCCTCGGCGTCCAGACAATCGACTATTTGCTTTTTCTTGGTTAGGAACCGTGTCCAGAATTGTCTGGCCGATTCCTCTGGCTGCTGGATTATGTGGCTTAGGTCATCGGCATCTGGTGGTCGCACATACGTGCCCTAGAAGTTGTCAAGGAATGCGGATTCCAGGTCCTCCCAACAACTAATTGACTCCGCTGGCAGGCTGTTAAGCCAATGTCGAGTTGGTCCTTTAAGCTTGAGCGGTAGGTATTTGATGGCGTGTAGATCATCACCATGGGCCATGTGGATATGAAGGAGATAATCCTCGATCCATACCGCAGGATCTGTTGTGCCATCGTATGATTCAATGTTTACGGGTTTGAAGCCCTCGGGGATTTGATGATCCATTACTTCGTTTGTGAAGCATAGTGGGTGTGCGGCACCCCTGTACTGGGCTATATCACGACGCAGCTCGGACGAGCTTGGTCTGTTGTATTCGGCTGGGCCATACTTATTATGTCCGGCGTGACGGCTAGCGTCACGTGAAGCAGGGCGCCCATGCGATCCGTAGATCGATCTTGTTTGCCTTACCTTATTCTCCAAGATGCCTCGCAGGTCTGTTGCGTCTCCCCATACTCTGGTATGTTTTGAGCAGTGCCGGGGTGCGGCTTGGGTCGAGGGCCTGAAGGCCTCTCTATTGCGGCCACGGGGTGGCCGATCGGGCGCATCGTACGCTGGTGATGTAGGTTTAGTTGCTTCCTCCTCAAGTTGGGGTAGCAGCCTGCGCTTTGGGTAGCTCTTGGATGGGCATTCTAGTTTATACTCTTCGGCCGCCAGGACTTCGGTCCATCTGTCGGCTAGCAAGTCTTGGTCAGCTCTAAGCTGCTGCTGTTTCTTCTTGAGGCTGCTTGCCGTGGCTACGAGCCTGCATTTGAAATGCTCTTGTTCGACGGGATCCTCTAGCACGACGAATTCGTCGTCATCGAGGCTTTCCTCGTCTTCGGAGGGAGGCATATAATTGTCATCCTCATCCTCTTTGTCAGCCGCTCTCTCATGAGGGATGGCTCCTTCATCCTCCTGCACTGAATCCTGCTGGAGGGGGTTGTCTTCGGCACTGTCCGGCGTGTTGTTATCTCCGGTGCCAGAATCGCCGTTTTTGCTTTGGCGGGACTTAGAGCGGCGCTGCTGACGTCGGCGCTTGGGTTGCTTCTTGGAGGGATCATCCTCCGTTTTCTCCTCGCCATCCCCCGCTTTAGTGGTGTCCACCATGTATATGTCATAAGACGAGGTGGCTTTCCAGTTCCCTATAGGTGCTGGTTCTTGATCGTCTCCTTCATCGGCGTCCATGCCGTCGATGTCTTCAGAGTCAAAGTCGAGCATGTCGGTTAAATCGTCGACAGTGGCTACGAAGTGGGTGGTGGGTGGGCTTTGAATTTCTTCGTCGTCCGCATCCCAACCGTGTTGGCCATAGTTCGGCCAGGGCTCTCCTGACAAAGAGAGAGACTTTAATGAATTCAGGATATCGCCAAAAGGCGAGTGCTGAAAGACGTCCGCGGCGGTGAACTCCATGACCGGAGCCCAATCGGGCTTAATCGGAAGAGGTGCGTGATTTACGGAGTCCGGATTCGGAGTCCGGCACCTCGGAGTCATGGGCCTTGCGAAGGACTAGGCAGGTATCTGGCTCTATCATCGTATAGGTTGCAGCTTCCGGGGCGGCGTCCAACCGTCCGTCCCCGACTGGCGCAGTGGGCTCCGAGCTAATGGTCGGAGCGGATACCTGAGCGACGCTTTGGGTGTTGTCCGATGGCAGAGCTAAATCATGCCCATTGTGACAGTGCGGCGCGCTTGGCTGTGGCTCGAATCCGTCGAAGATCAAGTCCCCGCGGATGTCGGCCGTGTAGTTTAAGCTTCCAAACCTGACCTGATGGCCAGGGGCGTAGCTTTCGATCTGCTCCAGATGGCCGAATGAGTTGGCCCGCGGTGCGAAGCCGCCGAATACGAAGATCTGTCCGGGGAGAAAAGTCTCATCCCGGACCACATCGCGATTGACGAGCGAAGAAGCCATCGGACCTTAAGGCGATGACACAGAGGAACTCTCAATGAAAGCACCAATGTCGGTGTCAAAACCGGCGGATCTCGGGTAGGGGGTCCCGATCTGTGCGTCTAGGCGGATGGTAACAGGAGACAAGGGACACAATGTTTTACCCAGGTTCGGGCCGTCTTGATGGAGGTAAAACCCTACGTCCTGCTTGATTAATATTGATGATATGGGTAGTACAAGAATAGATCTACCACGAGATCGGAGTGGCTAAACCCTAGAAGCTAGCCTATGGTATGATTGTTGTTCGTGCTATGGACTAAAACTCTCCGGTTTATATAGACACCGGAGAGGGCTAGGGTTACACAGAGTCGGTTACAATGGGAGGAGATCTTCATATCGTATCGCCAAGCTTGCCTTCCACGCCAAGGAAAGTCCCATCCGGACACGGGATGGAGTCTTCAATCTTGTATCTTCATAGTCCGGGAGTACGGCCATAGGTCTTAATCCGGCCATCCGGACACCCCCTAATCCAGGACTCCCTCACTCGGACTCTCGAGTCTTTGAGTCACGCTCCAATCTCTCGTGTTTCTTCACAAGAGTATGGAGCTCTTGCCGCACCTCCGCCACCCGCGCCTCCTGCTTTTCTCGCTCGGTGCGCTCCACGGCCGCATTGTCTTCGGCCTTGGACGGTGCTACCTTCAGGGTCGCCACCTCGGTTGTGGCCCCTGTAACACTCATGTTGGTCCTGTCATTTTTTGCAACTAGGTACTTTTTATATACTAACATCAGGTACTACTTACCTTCCTTGTCCTCGAGTTGCTTCTTGGCAAGGCCGAGCTCGTTCTCGGACCGCTCGAGGCTCTGCTTCAATGCATCGACCTCCGCAGTCAGTGCGGCAGAGGTCAGCAGCGCAGCCTGCATTCCCATATTGACATATTTATGTTAGACTCCTGCGTATATCTTTTTAGATCCTCAGTTCGGCTTTTCTTCCCGAACACGAAACTGAGCATCAGGGGCTACTGTATATGCGGTAATATTTTTACATGTCTTAAATACATACCTCGAAGCCTGTTAGAAGGCTGGCACATGCTTCTATCAGCTCGCTCTTGGCGGACTGAACCTTCTGGACCACCGCACTCATAATAGTGTGGTGCTCCTCGTCGATGGAGGCGCCGTTAAGCACCTCCAGCAAATTGTCCGGTGCCTCCGGTTGGACGGGGGTCACCGGCGTCGTAGGCTTGCCCTTCTTACGAGGGGGACGCCTGCCGGACTCCGGAACCACTGAAGGTTCCGGTGCGGCGTCCGGCCCAGGGCCGGACTTAGAACCCTTTGGGGTTTTATCCCCTTGGCGCCTGGAATCCGGAAGGTCGCCTTGTGGCGCCTCCGGGGCTACCTCCTTCGGGCTCATCCCCTTTTGGGACTCCACCTCGGCGTCGTCCGTGGGGCGAGGGGAGGTAGCAGTCGGAAGTGAAAGACTATTCACATCCGACGAATCCAGGGATTCGCTCAACGAAGCGTCGAGCTGGGCCTTGGGCGGACTCTATGATTATGTTCGGCGTTAGAAGATATTGTGCCGTAAAGGAACACCATGAGTTATTCTGGTATCCGGATACTTACGATTTCGCCAGGGGCTTGGCCCTGGATGGCCACTCCTCTTCGCCGTCGTCGGCGTTGGTGGAGTAGTCCGGGAGAAGGGTTTTTCCCTCTTGGACCCTCCGGTCCCCCTAGTTGGGGTGGCCTTCCTTTTCTTTCCTCCCCCCGTTATAGGGGGAGAGGCCTCTTCTTCCTCCTCCTCGCCTTCGTGGGAGGAGCGCGCTCCGGAGTCATCGGACAAGGAATCCGACACTACCAGTCGTCGGGAACTCTTTCGAGTTCCCGTGGCCTTCTTCTTAGCCTTCTTCTCCGGCACCACGTGAGGTGTCGGGACCAGGAGCTTCGCCAAGAGGGCATCTGCTGGGCCTTCGGGCAAAGGAGCCGGACAGTCGAGCTATCCGGACTTCTTCTGCCAGTCCTGTCAAAGGAACGGGAGCTTAGATCCCACATAGAGTCAAACTATGAAAAACAAATATCCTGTGATGGGTAAAATAAACTTACCGCGCTAGCTTGGCACTTCGCGCAGAATCCGTGATCCTCGGTGGTGGGAGGGTGAACCTCGGAGGCCTTGAATAGCACCTTCCAGGCATCTTCATGCGTTGTGTCAAAAAGCCTGGACAAAGTTTGGTGCTGGGCCGGGTCGAATTCCCACAAGTTAAAAGCCCGTCGTTGACACGGGAGGATGTGGCGGAAGAGCATGACCTGGATTACGGTGACAAGTTTAACCTTCTTGTCCATCAGGTTTTGGACGCAGGTTTGGAGTACGGTCACCTCGTCCGAATTACCCCACGGCAGGCCCGTCTCTTTCCAGGAGGTGAGCCGTGTGGGGATGCAAGATCGGAATTCGGGGGTCGCTGCCCATTTAGGGTCATGCGGCTCGGTGATGTAGAACCACCCCGATTGCCACCCTTTGATGGTTTCCACAAAGAAGCCCTCGAGCCATGTGACGTTGGCCATCCTGCCCACCATGGCGCCTCCGCACTCCACTTGCCGGCCGCCCACTACCTTCGGCTTGACATTGAAGGTCTTTAGCCATAAGCCAAAGTGGGGCTTAATGAGGAGGAAGACCTCGCACACGATGATAAACTCCGAGATGTTGAGGATGAAGTTCGGGGCTAGATCGTGGAAATCCAGGCCGTAGTAGAACATGAGCCCACGGACAAATGGGTGGAGTGGGAAGCCCAGTCTGCGAAGGAAGTGGGGGAGGAACACCACCCTCTCATGGGGCCTAGGAGTGGGGATGAGCTGTCCCTCATCTGGGAGCCGGTGCGCGATGTCGTTGGACAAATATCCGGCTTTCCTCAACTTTTTGATGTGCCCCTCCGTGACGGAGGAGGCCATCCACCTTCCTCCCGCTCCGGACATGGATGGAGAAGGATGAGGTGGGAAGTGCGGACTTGGGCGCTGGAGCTCGAGTGCGCGGAGATGGATAAGCAAAGGAGGAAGAAGGCGTAAATGGAAAGAGTGGATCCTTATCCTCTTATATGGGCGGACGAAACTATGTACCCCCACCAGCCTAGTAAAACTCGCTTATCTCCCAAGCGTCGTGATTAATGGCGCGGTTGGGTTACCCACGCCCGTATTGATGAGAATCCCGGAATAAGGGGGCACGATCTCTGCTTTGACAAGATGCGCCAAGGAAAACTGCCTCGCTAAACGCGCTGAGGTGGGACAGTAAAACGATTTGAATGAAGGATTGGCCGTGGCATGATGTCATGCTGCGGAATACGTCAGCAGATTAGATTTATACAAATATTATTCTCTCTACGGTGGTATGTGGAGCTTATTTTGCAGAGCCGGACACTATTCTTGTGTTCAAAATCTTCTATGAAGTATTCGGAGGAGGAACCCGCCTTGCAATGCCGAAGACAATTTGCACGCCGAACCCCTCGTCATTGAAGCCTGGTTCAGGGGCTACTGAGGGAGTCCCGGATTAGGGGGTGTCCGGATGACCGGACTATAACCTTTGGCCGGACTCCTGGACTATTGAGATACAAGATTGAAGACTTCGTCTCGTGTCCGGATGGGACTTTCCTTGGCGTGGAAGGCAAGCTTGGCGATACGGATATGTCGATCTCCTCCCATTGTAACCGACTCTGTGTAACCCAAGCCCTCTCCGGTGTCTATATATACCGGAGATTTTTAGTCCGTAGGACGAACAACAATCATACCATAGGCTAGCTTCTAGGGTTTAGCCTCTCTGATCTCGTGGTAGATCTACTCTTGTACTACCCATATCATCAATATTAATCAAGCAGGAGTAGGGTTTTACCTCCATCGAGAGGGCCTGAACCTGGGTAAAAACATCGTGTCCCTTGTCTCCTGTTATCATCTGCCTAGACGCACAGTTCGGGACCCCCTACCCGAGATCCACCGGTTTTGACACCGACACCTGGTATGACACCTTTGAAGGTTGTTTTGGTGGGTTTGATCCTTGAGGGATCGATGCCCATTTTGTGCATTGTATCCTAATAGAGCAGGTTCAGGATGCTGCCACCGTCCATGAGGACTCGTGTGAGGTGGAATCCGTCAATGATAGGGTCAAGGGCCAGTGCGGCCGAACCACCATGACGGATACTGGTCGGATGGTCCATGTGGTCAAAGGTGATCGGACAAGAAGACCATGGTTTGAACATTGGGGCGACTGGCTCCATCGCGTAGACGTCCCTTAGTGCACACTTCAGCTCCCGCTTGGGAATATGGGTGGCGTATATCATATTTACCGTTTTACTTGGGGAGGAAATTTCTTGTGTCCTCCTGTGTTTGGCGGTCGGGGCTCCTCGTCGTCATCACTATGCGGCCCCTTTTCCTTGTTTTAGGAATTCAACTAGCCGGCCTGTTTGAATACCCAACATTCTCTGTCGGTATGGTTGGCTGGTTTATCGGGGGTACCATGGATTTGACATGAGCAATCGAGTATGCGGTCCAGACTGGACGGGCTTGGATTGTTTCTTTTAAATGGCTTTTTCCGCTGACCGGACTTGGAGCCACTGAATCTGGCGTTGACGGTCGTGTCTTCGGCGTTATCGCCATTGCTGTGATGCTTATGTCTATTGCGCCGGGGCTTGCTGTTATTATCTCTGGCGTTTGAAGTGCCAGGATTTCTTGATATGTTGTTGCTACGAGGCAACCAGCTGTCCTCTCCCGCACAAAAGCGGGTCATAAGTGTCGTAAGGGCTGCCATGGATTTCGGCTTCTCTTGGCCAAGGTGTCGGGCAAGCCACTCGTCATGGATGTTATTCTTAAAGGCCTCTAGAGCTTCGGCATCCGGACAGTCGACAATTTGGTTCTTTTTAGTTAGGAACCGAGTCCAGAATTTCCTAGCTGACTCTCCAGGCTGTTGGGTTATGTGACTTAAGTCATCAACATCCGGTGGTCGCACATAAGTGCCCTGGAAGTTATCAAGGAATGCGTCTTCCAGGTTCTCCCAACTGCCAATGGAGTTTGCTGGCAGGCTATTCAGCCAATGCCGAGCTGGTCCCTTGAGTTTTAGTGGGAGGTACTTGATGGCATGTAGATCATCACCGCGGGCCATGTGAATATGGAGAAGGAAATCTTCGATCCATACCGCGGGGTCTGTTGTCCCATCATATGGTTCGATGTTCACGGGCTTGAACCCTTCTGGGAATTCATGCTCCATTACTTCGTCAGTGAAGCATAGGGGGTGTGCGGTGCCTCTATGCCGGGCTACATCACGACGCAGTTCAAATAAGTCTGGTCTGTTGTATTCGGCCCGGTCAGATTTGTATTTAGTATATCCGGAGTGGCGGTCATCGTCACGCATTGGGGCACGCCCCCGTGATCCGTAGATCGATCTTGACCGTCCTGATGTGTTTTCCAATTCGTCTCGCAGGTCATGCGTGTAGCCCCGGGCCTTTGTGTTTTTATTTGTTTGGCGACGGGGCGCGGGCTAGTGTTCGGGATGGTATGCCGCTTTGTCTCAGCCACAAGGTGGCCGGTCAGCCGCATCCTGCGCTGGTAGTGTAGGCTCTAGTGCCTCATCCTCGAATTGAGGTAACAACCTGCGCCTTGGGTAACTTTTGGTTGGGCGCTCGAGTCCGTATTCCTTGGCTGCTAGGACCTCAGTCCATCTATCAGTTAGCAGATCTTGATCAGCTTGAAGCTGCTGTTGTTTTTTCTTCAGGCTTTTTGCAGTGGCTATAAGCCGGCGCTTGAAGCACTCCTGCTCGACGGGAGCCTCAGGCACAAGAAATTCTTTGTTGCCGAGGCTCACCTCATCTTCGGAGAGGGGCATGTAATTGTCATCCTCCGAGTCTCCATCCATTGCCTGTTCATTAGGGCTAGCTTGCCCATCCTCCCGTCCGGCTTACTCGAAGCTTGGCTGGGCGGGATTGTTTTCGTCTTCGGCATCATCCGGAGTACTATTATCTCTTGTGTTGGTATCGCTATTTTCGCTATGGCGGGGTTTAGAGCGGCGCCGCTGATGTCGGCGCTTAGATTGCTTCTCAAGAGGATCACCCTCTGTTGCATCATCGCCATTGCTTTCTTTGGGTGTGTCCACCATATATATATATATATATATATATATATATATATATATATATATATATATATATATATATATATATATATATATATATCATATGATGAGGTGGTTGTCCAGCGCCCTGTGGGCGGTGGTTCCTGTTCTTCTCCGGCATCATCGTCCATATTGTCGATGTCTTCGGAGTCGAAATCAAGCATGTCGGTTAAGTCATCGACAGTGGCTATTAAGTGGGTGGTGGGTGGGTAATGAATTTCTTCGTCGTCCGCTTCCCGCTCAAGCCGAACATAGTTCTGCCAAGAGTCTCCTGACAGGGAGAGAAACTTTAATAAGTTTAGCATGTCGCCCAAGGGTGAGTGCCGAAAGATATCCGCGGAGCTAAACTCCATGATCGGTGCCCAGTCAGGTTCGAGGGGCACAGATGCACGCGGTTCGGAGCCTAAGGCCGGAGACGAGTCCGAGGGTCCGATGACACAGACCTCATTGGAGGCGAAGTCTGTGTTCGGCTCTATTGCCACTGAGTGTGCGGCCTCCGTGGTGGAGTCCATCCACCCGTCCTCAGATGGCACGATCTGCTCCGGATTTAAAGCCAGGCCAGCTGCAGGTGCGATCTCCTAAACATCATCGATGGCAGATCTAAGTCATGCTCATTGTGACTGTAGGGTGCACCTATCATGGGTTCGAATCCGTCGAAGATCAAGTATCCGCGGATGTCGGCGGTGTAATTCAGGCTTCCAAACCTGACCTGATGGCTAGGGGCATAGCTATCGATCTGCTCCAGATGGCCAAGCGAATTGGCCCGCAGCGCGAAGCCGCCGAATACGAAGATCTGTCCGGGGAGGAAAACCTCACCCTGGACGGCATCATTGTAGATGATTGAAGGAGTCATCGAGCCTTACAGTGATGACACCGTGGAACTCTCAATTAAAGCACCAATGTCGGTGTCAAAATCGACGGATCTCGGGTAGGGGGTCTCGAACTGTGTGTCTGAGGCTAATGGTAACAGGAGCGGGGGACACGATGTTTACCCAGGTTCGGCCCTCTCTATGGAGGTAATAGCCTACTTCCTTCTTGATGGATCTTGATGATATGAGTATTACAAGAGTTGATCTACCACGAGATCGTAGAGGCTAACCCTAGAAGCTAGCCTATGATTCTGATTGTTGTTGTCCTATGGGCTAAACCCTTCGGTTTATATAGACACCGGAAGGGCTAGGGTTATACAGAGTCGGTTACAGAGAAGGAAATCTACATATCTGAATTGCCAAGCTTGCCTTCCACACAAAGGAGAGTCCCACCCGAACACGGGACGAAGTCTTCAATCTTGTATCTTCATAGTCCAACAGTCCGGCTCGAGAAGTAAGTTCAATCAATCATTATTGCACCATATCGACAACTTTGTTCATTTCCTGATATCAAGTAATTGCTTTCTTTGTCTGGCAGGGTTTGGAAAAAGTTCACCGCAGAATCTCCGGGACTGCCGGGGGAACTGCGATTTTAACACCCGAAAGTAAGTACTACTAGCTAGTTCCGCGCATCTCCCATTGATTCTAGCTAGTTTCATCAATACCATTTAGAATGCTTGTTTATCAGTTTATTGACCTCTATTTCTTGTAAAGTGGTTATGGCAGGAACCAGGGAATAATTACTGTGGATACTACATTTGCGAGTTCATCCGTCACACGACCTGTGAGCGGGGCTACTCTAAAAAACAATATGAAGTGCGTAAGCAATAATATTGATAATTTTATTTTATTACCATCATTTGTGTTGACTTTCATTCATATATATGTATTGACCCCCTTCTTCAAATTAGATGTTTCAGATGCGGGATGAACTCCTACCACAAGATCGCATACGAGCAATTCAAGAGGAATTGACGGGATTCTTTCTTGACCACGTCATCGATAAAGACGGAGAATACCATGTGGAACTTGAGTTCATATGTTAGGGGATTGTAAGAGATCTTATATTGTATATATGTAGCCAGTAGCGTCGGATAGATATTACGAAAACTTGTTGTTCGACCAATCTCTCGGAGAAGGAGAGGTCGGTCACTTCTCTCTGTATATGTTCATGACGATCTTCTGTACTTAATGGTTTCCTTCATTTGCTTACTAGCTAGCTAGCGTGTCGAGTCATCTCTATACGTATAGTACGTAGCGTCGACCAAGCACGGAGATAAGAGATGGCACTTCTCTTTATTAGCTAGCTAACACAATATATGAAACCCCT
>NC_041383.1:626884461-626939762 GCF_002162155.2 Triticum dicoccoides
AGCACGTGAACTGCTGACGCGTGGATGACTTTTGGTCCCGGTTGATGCCACCAACGGGACAAAAGGCCCTCCTGCCTGGGCAAGCCACAGTGGTCACGTGGAGCCCCATCTGTCCCGGTTCATAGGCGAACCGGGACTAAAGGTATTGGGCTTTAGTACCAACACTTTAGTCCCGGTTCGGGAACCGGGGCAAATGAGCATTATGAACCGGGACAAATGGGTCTTTTTCTACTAGTGTTGGATGGTTAGAGGGACTGTGGTATTTCTAGCCCATCAAGGTTCAAATTCTGGTGATCGCATTTATTTCTAGATTTATTTCAGGATTTCCGGCGATGCGTATTCAATGGGAGGAGACGTTCCTGTCGACGACGAGGTGCCTACTCTGACTTCGTAAATTACAAGATGATATACCGGTTTAGTCTTTCGAAGATGCTTATAGCGGTAGGGTGTGCGTACGTATGTTCATAGGGGTGAGTGTATGCGCGTGTATATAAGTGTTTGCGTCTGTACATGTTAAAAAAAATTGAGCGTGTTAATTATACTTTACTCGATGCTTCTCACTGGATATGCTTCGTCTTGATCGAAGGTAGACGTCAAGGGAGTCTGCCAGTCTGCCAGCCTGCAGCCCCACTCCCGTACGTCCGCTACACCCGATTCGCATGTAAACAACCAACGCCCATTGTTCGTATCGCCCCATTGGTTGACCGGGCATCACATTGACAGAGCTGCCATTTGGAGCAATCGTGACTGGACACTAGCACGTACAGTACGTAGTATATATGCTCCCACACGAAGAACATCTCAAGCAAGAAAAGCCATGGAAACCACGAGGCTATCCTTGCTCTCTCTTCTTCCTTTCCTTCTCCTCGCGATCGCTGCCGAGGCAACCGGCGGCGAGCTCAGCACGTACATCGTCCACGTGCAAGCGGAGGAGAACCGCGTGTTTGGCACCCCGGACGACCGGAAGACGTGGTACCACTCGTTCCTCCCGGAACATGGCCGGCTCGTGCACGCGTACCACCACGTCGCGAGCGGGTTCGCGGCCCGGCTGACGCGGCCGGAGCTGGAGGCGGTGTCCGCCATGCCCGGGTTCCTCAGCGCGACCCGCGCCCGGACGTACACCACGCTCACGACGCACACGCCCGAGTTCCTCGGGCTGAACCTGGAGCAGGGGCGGCGGAACTACACGTCGGAGTTCGGCGCCGGGGTCATCGTAGGCGTGATCGACAGCGGCATCTTCCCTGACCACCCGTCGTTCAGCGACGATGGCATGCCGCCGCCACCGGCCAAGTGGAAGGGGCGCTGCGACTTCAACCGCACCTCGTGCAACAACAAGCTCATCGGCGCGCGCAACTTCGTCTCCACCCTCAACGACCCGAACGGCACTTCCGCGCGGGTGCCGCCGATCGATGACTTTGGGCACGGCACTCACACCGCGAGCACCGCGGCGGGAGCGGTAGTGCCGGGCGCTAACGTGCTTGGCCACGCGTTGGGCACCGCCGCCGGGATGGCGGCCCGCGCGCACATCGCCATGTACAAGGTGTGCGACCTGAACGGAGGGTGCAAGACGTCCGACATGCTGGCCGGTGTCGACGCGGCCGTGGGCGACGGCTGCGACGTCATTTCCATGTCTCTCGCCGGGCCGTCCGTGGCCTTTCACCTAGATCCTATGGCCATCGGGACGTTCGGCGCCATCGAGAAGGGCATTTTTGTGAGCATGGCTGCTGGCAACTCCGGCCCGGGAGAGAGCTCCGTGAAAAACGAGGCTCCGTGGATGCTCACCGTCGGCGCGAGTACCATGGACCGCTCCATCCGTTCGATCGTGCAGCTGGGGAATGGCGCGTATTTCCAGGGCGAGTCACTCTACCAGCCAAACGCCGGTGTGCACGGTGCCTTCTACCCGTTGGTGTCCGCCGGCGCGAGCGGGAAGCCACTCGCCGAGTTCTGTGGGAACGGCTCGCTGGACGGCTTCGACGTCAAGGGCAAGATAGTGCTCTGTGAACTCACGAGAAATATCACGGCGATGAACCAAGGTCAGGTAGTGCTGAGTGCTGGCGGCCTCGGCATGATCTTGGCCAACCAGTTTGCCCAAGGCTACGACACGTTAGCCGACGAGAACGTCCTGCCGTCGTCGAGCGTCGACTACCTCGCGAGCGCAGCCATCAAATTGTATCTCAGCTCAACGGCGAACCCGGTGGCGCATATCGGCTTCAGGGGTACAGTACTCGGCACGTCACCTGCTCCGTCGATCGTTTACTTCTCATCTCGTGGGCCTAGCCGTCAGGGCACCGGCGTTCTGAAGCCCGACATCACGGGCCCCGGGGTGAACGTGCTCGCCGCATGGCCGTTTCAGATCGGGCCACCGTCAGCACCAGTTCTTCCCGGACCGACCTTCAACATCATCTCCGGCACGTCCATGTCGACACCGCACCTCGCCGGCATTGCGGCGCTGATCAAGAGCAAGCACCCGGACTGGTCGCCGGCGGCGATCAAGTCGGCCATGATGACGACGGCTGACATCACCGACCGCTCGGGCAATCCCATACTCAATGAGCAGCGCGTGGCGGCCAACCTCTTCGCCACCGGCGCCGGACACGTAAACCCAATGAAGGCCGCTGACCCTGGCCTAGTTTACGACATCACCCCCGAGGATTACATCGGCTACCTCTGCAGCATGTACACGAGCCAGCAAGTGTCGGTGATCGCGCGCCGGCCGATCGACTGCTTGACCACCGTCGTGATCAGTGACCGCCTGCTGAATTACCCTTCGATCTCGGTCGCTTTCCCAGCTTCCTGGAATTCGACTGCGCCCGTCGTCGTCAGGCGCAAGGTGAAAAACGTCGGGGAGGTGCCTTCGGTGTACTACGCGGCGATCGACATGCCGAGCAGCGCCGTAAGCGTGGACGTATACCCGACGGAGCTGGAGTTCATCGAAGCGAACCAGGAGGTGATCTTTTCGGTATACGTGTGGCCGAGGCAGATTGGTGCAAGGGTGGTGCAGGGTGCTCTACGGTGGGTATCCGAGAAGCACATCGTGCGGAGCCCAATATCCGTCACCTTTGCTTGATCACATACTTGATTTCTCACACGATAGGTCGACAAGGCTCAAGTATGTTTATCTCTTTCGCACAACTTGCTGATTGTTAGTTTGTCTCGACTTAATTTTCAATGAATCAATAGCCTAAGAAAGGGTGATCTTTTTTTTCTTGAAAAAGGAGGATAACCCCCGACCTGATCTGCACAGCGATGCACACATTCATCTTTGAAGGGTTGGATGCGCTTTGCGGCGCCGGCGGTCTTGCTAGGTTTTCATAATTTTTTCACTCCCTCTATTTCAAAATATAAGATATTTTACATCAAAACCCAGAACGTAGCCCTCCTTCTAAAACACTTGTTCAAGTTCTATAACCGCGAAGAGGTCCCCTGGGTGACCTTGATCTGGGATGCTTACTACACGGACAAAATTCCGCATGCAACAGACCCAGTTGGCTCCTTCTGGTGGCGTGATGTAATGCAACTCAGCGACGTGTTTCGTGGGATCACCAGAGTCATTCTAAGGAACGGTTCTTCCTCCCTGTTCTGGAAAGACGCTTGGTTTGATAGCAATCGAGATGCCCCCCTCATGGAGCTCTTCCCCAGGGCTTTCTCTTTCTACTTAAATGAGGATGAATTTGTTGTTAATGTTCTTACAGCTACGGATCCGGGCATGCTTTTCCACCTGCCTCTGTCGGCTCAAGCTAGAGAGGAAGTCAGGGAGATCCAACAAGGCTCAATGCATGTGCTTCTGGAGAGGGACTGCAATGACACTTGGGAGTGCATCCTCGGTGGGAAATTCTCCTCCAAGAAATTCTATGACCACTGCTTCAAAGAGATGGTTGCTGACGATGTCTTCGTTTGGCTTTGGAAGGCCAAAAGCCCGATCAAATTCAAAATGTTTGGGTGGCTGCTGCTGGTGGACCGCCTAAACACGAGAAACATGCTGAGATGTAGGCACTACATCGTTGCGGGCAATAGTGACACTTGCATGTTGTGCCAAAACCCTCCTGAAGAAACCGTCGAACACCTATTCTTTGCTTGCCCGTTTAGCCAACGTTGTTGGGATAAAGTTGGCATGCAATGGCCAACATTGGGGAACAGAATCTCTTTGTTACACAGTGGCAGAGAGAATTGGCAGCAACCTTTGTTTTGGACATTTTTATGATGGATGCATGGAGTTTGTGGAAGGAGAGAAACAATGAATACTTGAGAGGGATCCCGCACTCTTGTGGTTCATGGTTGGCTAGGTTCAAAAATCTTTTGGGCCTTCTGGTACACAATTGTAGAAAGGAACTTTGTCCTTTCTTAGCTACTTACATACAAGGCATGTGACACTTGTTGTTTAGATTATTGAGGCCATGGCCGGGGGGGGGGGGGCACTAAAACCCACTCATAACATTGATGTAATTGGTTCCTTGTGCTTATAGTAAAAAAATAAGATATTTTTTTAGAAAAGTCCAAACTCTTTAAGTTTGAACAAATTTAAGATAAACATATCGATATCCATATATCAAATTGCTATCATTAGATTCATCATGAAATGAATTTTCATGGTTTATTCATTTAGTATTGTGGACATCGATATACTTATGCTCTAGACTTGGCCAGAGTTAAAGAAATATCACTTTTCAGAAAACTAATATACCTTAAATTTTGAAATTGAGGGAATATTTGGTTTGGCGACTGAGGGACATGATGGAGTGTATTTTATTTTCATTTATAATGTCGTTTTTTGGTGGGTCTTTCGTGGTATGATTCTATGTTATCTACTAATCAACTCATACTTATGTGTGGAAATTTTCTGCGTCAGTGGTTGCATGTACTATATTGGTGCTCTAGTATCACATGTTGACGCTTCTTTTGCCTAGTGGTGAGCGGGTGCGTGGGATTGATATGTTTTTATATATAGATATCTAACAAAGCCTTACCAAATAGATACATGAAATAGCCAAAGCCACCTTCCTCGCGAGCACTGTCGCCACATCTACAAGCTTGATGATGTGTCCTAAACTTGCACATAGCCACCCCGCACAACCAATTCCTCTGCCCTGACAGTTGCGCACAACCACCATGCATGAGCCGCCCCAGCCGCCTCATGGGGGAGTTATCACAATGCTCTTTCCCTAGAACCTTTGATGTCGGGCGCCGCCGCCCCAGCGGCCAACATTGGCAGCAATGGCAATAGGAATCTGCCGGCGAGTAGGGGCTGGCGGCGGTAGGGTTTGGCTCCCCTGGCGTGTCCCCGAGGTTGCGACATGAGGGGTACCAATTCGCAGAATACAAAGTGCCTCCTAACGAAGGGAGATAAGTATTATAATCAAACTTTTTGTTTATATTGAAAAGGCCTACGCCCGACTTTATAAATAAAGCCACACGGCAGAGTCATAGAGCAACATTACCACCAACGCAAACGCAACAACCACAAGTTCACCCGACCATGGGCACGCATAGACGAACTGGAAAGTATGTAGAATACATGGAACCCTGCCAGACACGGCACGCAGCCCGGAGAAAGTACGATAGACAAAACCAGCAGCTAAGTCGAAGGAGCTCCAAAACACGGAGGTTTAGAAACCAAGATCCTGCCCAGATAGAGACAACGCCGAGGCCCGAACTTTAGATATGAGAAGATCAAGAGCATCCTGGTCCTCCGGCTTAGTCAATAATCTCCACTGCTGCAAAAAGATACAAGATTTAAAAAGAAAGCCGGCAAGTTTAGAAGGAAACACATGTTTGATCGTAAATTTGTTTCTAGTAGTCCATAGCGACCAACAAATGGCACCCAGGCTAACCCAGAAAACCCTTTTTGTCATGCCAACCAAAGAATTGGCAAGACCTCTCAAGTCATTGAAGGACGAGGGATCCCAAGTGACCTGGAGCCAGGATCTGACGCAGCTCCAAACAAGCTTAGCAAGCACACAACTAAAGAAAATATGATTCGTGTTTTCCAAAGCACCACAAAGAGCACAAAATTCCGAGCCCGGTCCATTCCTCTTGCAGATTTGATCGGCAGCAGGGAGACACCCTCTGAAGGCTTGCCAGAGGAAAATCTTGATTTTCGGAGGCACACGGGACCGCCAAATACTAGAAAACCTATTAGTAGGAGCACCGCCAATAAGCTTAGAATATAAAGACTTGGCAGAGAAGCGGCCCGAGGTGGTAAGAGGCCAAACCACCGAATCCGAAGCCCCCGACAGCGTGGGGAATAAGGCAGAAAGACTTTGCCAATCTTCCAACTCTTCAAGAGAAAGGGAACGACAGAAGGGCATCTCCCAATTATTAGCCGACAACTCCATGATGGAGATATTCGGGTCAGGACAATAAGAAAAAAGGATAGGGAAGCTCATAGAGAGAGGTGAGTCTCCGCACCACCAATCAAGCCCAAAGCGGACTGAGGAACGATCTCCTACTATGAACTTAACATGATCGAGGAAAAGAGGTCAGATTCTAACAAGGTCTTTCCAGAATTGCGATCCACGCCGAGCCCTGGCAAACATCGGGCTAGAGTTTTTTTTTTTGACTGGAGACTGCAGGGCTTACACCCCACAGCATTTTATTAAAATCAAGAACAACAAGTACATATAAAGGTTCCTAAAGAAAAGGAACAAAACAGAAGAAGGTAAAAGAAAATTATGTACAATCTAAACTACAAGAGAAGGAAAATCTAACTATATATGTCACCTCTCAAGGAGGAAGGAAATCAATCCATTTAAGCAGTGCCTCCCTGTGTTTTGACTTGATTCTGTGAGCCAAAAGGGAAATGTCATGGACAAAACCATTTCTCCACTGTCTGAAGGTAGGTCTAATATACCTGAACGCTTTATCATTTCTGACTTTCAAAATATTCCACCAAGTGAGAAACACCACTTCAGAAAAGAAAGGCTTATTGAAATCCTTCCTAGCATGGCATGCAATCTGAACCATATCCTGATTGTTGGGCCATGAAATCTGCAGGTAATTCCAAACTCTCATGCTGAAGTTACACTGAAAAAACAGATGATTCTTGTCTTCAAGAGCTCCTATAGGGCAAAGCACACATTCAGGCCCATCATTGATCTTCCACTTCCTGCGCTGAATCATATCCTTGGTGTTTACTCTATCCATAATGACAAGCCAGGCAAACATTTTGATTGTCATAGTACAGCATGACTTCCATATCCAACATAGCAAGGGGTTAGTTGGAATTGGCTCATGGACCAGATCATAATATTTCTTGGCTGTGTATCCAGACTTCTTTCCATGTTTCCAATACCAGCAATCCTTAGCATTATCATCGAAGGAGATATCAGACAATATTCCAGAAAGTTGGTTTAGCTCCCTGTAGGCCATTTTAGATAATGGCAGAGAGAACATGCTATGAAACTCACCAGAGGACATTACTTCCAGAAAAGAATAATTTTTTTGTATGCAAAATGAGAACAGCAGTGTCATGTGGGACTCACCAGAGCTTACATATGTCCCTCCACCAAAAAGAGCCACACATAGCAGTGTCATGTGGGACTCTCTGATAATAATAACTGTCCCAGATCAAATGAACCCATGGAACATCAACTTTGTTATAGAATTTATTGAGGAACTTCATTAACAAAGCTTCATTCTGCAGCCCCAGGTTCAGGATGCCAAGCCCACCCTTTAATTTAGGTCTACATACCAGAGGCCAGGCTGCTAAAGAGTTCCCCTTTTCCTGGCCATATTTTCTCCAAAGACACTGTCTTTGTATTCTTTCCAGTTGTTTCAAAATCCCTTGTGGAATAGATAAGCTACAGAGGAAGAATATTGGCAATGAGGAAATAACAGAATTGACCAACTGTAGTCTGCTACCTTGTGGTAGAAACCAAGAGCTAGCAGTCAACCTTCTTTCCATGCAGTCCACAAGTGGCAAAAGGTCCACAATTTTGGGCCTAGTGGTTCCCACTGGCAACCCCAGGTATGTGAAAGGCATCACCCCCAGTTGACATCCAAATTGAGCGGCAAGAACATTGGCATAATTGGTATCCACATTAATTGGGTACATTGAAGATTTGTGGTAATTAATCTTCAAACCAGTTGCCAGAGAAAAGGAGTCTAGAGTAGCTTTTAGCATCTCTAAGTGAGCAGACTCAGCAGCCACAAACAATAATGTATCATCAGCATATTGAACCACTGGGTAGTCAGGATCATGAGTTACTAGGGGTAAGGAAAGGAGTCCCTTTCTGAGTTGATCATTAATCACAGTCTGCAGAAGGTCAGCAGCAAGCACAAAGAGCAAAGGTGAGATAGGATCACCCTGCTTTACCCCACATTTACACTTGAAATGACTACCTGGAACCCCATTAAGCAGGATTGATGAGGTTGCAGAGGACAACAATTGTTGTATCCAAGAAATCCATCTATTATCAAATCCCTTTGCCACCATTATTCTTATAATTGCCTCATGCTGTATGGAATCAAATGCTTTTTCAAAATCCAACTTAAGCAACATGATTGGCCTTTTTGATTGATTGCACTGATGAATGTACTCAAAAGTTCATGCAATACAATCCTGAATGGATCTAGATTTGATAAAACCATACTGATTCTTGTGAACACATTTAGTTATTTCTTCTTATAGTAGGGAAATGACATTCTTGTGAACATCGGGCTAGAGTTGGTAAAGTACTTTGCTTTAAGGATAGAATACTATAAAGAACCAGCCCTACTAGACATGATCTTCCACCACCATTTGATCAACAAACATTTATTCATGACAAAGGTATTAATGATGCCCAAACCCCCAAAGTTTTTTGGCTTACACATGAGCTGCCACTTAGCAAGCCTATATTTTCGCCTGTTGTCTGCTGCATTCCAATAGAAAGCACCTCTATGCTTATCAAAGCCCGCATGGGTCCCGGCCGAGATAAGATAAAATCCCATTAGGAACATAGGTAGGGATGAAAGGCATGCATTAATCAACGCTACTTTCCTAGCATTAGTGTTGTACCTGCCACGCTAGGGGAGAACCCTATTACCCACCTTGGAGGCAGCAGGGGCAAAGTCTTTTGAGTGAAGCAAATCTGGCGAAATAGGGAGGCCCAGGTATTTAAAGGGAAATTATCCCAACTTATAGTTGAGAAGCCAGGCCACCCATAGCGCCTTAGTATCATCAACACCAGTGGCAATGACCTCACTTTTAGAGAAATTGATTTTCAGCCCCGAAACGGCCTCGAAGCAGAGGAGGATGAACTTGAGGTGGGCAATGCAAGCATTGTTTAATTACACCATTATGATGGCGTCATCTGCGTATTGTAAATGGGTAACACCCTCCGGAATTAGATGGGAAACTACCAGAGAGATATGACCATGATGGGCAGCGCTAGATAAGATGCGGGAGAAAGCGTCGGCAACAAAATTGAACAAAACAGGGGACGCAGGGTCACCTTGTGGCAGGCCCCTGCCATTGACGAAGAAGTTGCTAACATGACCATTAACAGGGACCGTAGTGTGGCCCCCGAGACCAACTGCATAATACGATGAACATAGGCCCCATCGAAGCTTTTCGCTAAAAGAACCTGTCTCAGCAAAGGCCAACTGACTAAATCGTAGGCCTTCTCAAAATACAATTTAAGGATGACATCTTTAGAGTTACAAGCTTTTAGGTCATGGACAATTTCATGAAGGCAAAGGATCCCATCTAAAATAGAACGCCCTTTAATGAAGGCAGATTGGTAAGGGCTGATAACTCTATGAGCAATAGGGGAGAGGCGGGTCACAAAGCCTTTAGCTGGAAATTTCGCAAAAATTATTAATAAGTGCAATAGGCCTGAACTGGGAAATCAACTCAGCACCTTTAATTTAGGGATCAGGGTGATCACCGCGTAGTTGAGGCGAGATATATCAATAGTACCCAAACAGAAGCCCCTGATAACATGACAAACCAACTGCCGCAACTGCGGCCAGAATTTCTTAAAGAAGGGTATCAAGAACCCGTCTAGGCCAGAGGCAACATATATTGGGATTGGCAGAGTTAACCACGTCCCAAATTTCCTTATCTAAAAGAGGAATCATCAAGGCCTTATTTTCCTCTACCGAAACTTTCATATTACCATCCCACAGGGTTGGAGAGATAGTAAAGCCAGCAGTAGGCTTGGCCCCCAATAGAGAAGAAAAGAATTCCACCACATGAGAGAGAATTAGAGATTGGTCCGAAGACCGAACACCATTAATGATCAAGCTGTTAATGTAGTAGCATCTTCTGCGACCATTGGCAATAACAAAGAAATAGGCAGTAGGAGAGTCCCCTTTTAGCGTCCAGTTCAAGGTGCCACGTTGGCGCCAATAAGTTTCCGCTTGTTGATACAACTGCATCAAGGCAGCTTCGAGGTTATAACGCGAAGCCCAACTGGCATCCGAGAGGCCCAAGGAATCAGCCGTACAATTGAGATCCACAATCTGAGCCTCCAGAGAGTTCTTCACCCTCTGTTCCTCAGCAGCATGGTTACGAGACCAACCCCTAAGAAATTTACTCAGCTCATAGGAGCATCTATGCCAATCATCCATATGGGCAAAGGATCGAGGCTGAGGGGCCAATAGATTTATGATTTTAATAGCTAGCATGTCAGAGAAAGCCTCCAGAAGTAACCCAGAAGCATAAAACTAGAAGTGGGAGGAGGGTCTATCTTGGTGCATCCCAGGATCAAGAAGAAGAGGTGTGTGATCAGAACCCACATTCACTTTAGCGAGAAGGGAGGCCTGAGGGAACAGGGAGTCCCACCTAGAGCAGATTAACACCCGATCTAGCATCGACCTGCTAGGGGTGACCTAATGATTAGACCAGGTAAAGCGGGGCCCAACCCTAGGAAGTTCGTGAATGGCGCAGTTTCTAATAAAATCATTGAAAGCATTCACGAAAGGCTAGTAGAAGTTAGAATTACTCTTGTCCGAGGGAGTATGAAGGAGTTTAAAATCGCCGCCGATAACGATCGGAATATTACACGCCTCGATCTTAGCAGAAAGTTCAACCATAAATATGGAGGTCAGTGAGTGGTCTGCTGGGCCATAAACAACCATGAATTCCCACAGCGTGTTTAGAATCTTGTAATAGACAACAGTACTTGCCCAGAAGATTCCATGATCAAAAACCAGAAAGTCAAACACGTCCCTTTTTGATCCAATCAGAATCCCTCTCGAGTGACCCAAAGAAGGTAGAACATGCCAGTCGAATCTGTCCATGCCCGCAATTGCAGAAAGTTCATTGCGGGAGAAGGAATCTATAAAAGTTTCAACTAGCCCGACTATATCAATATTATCACCACGGACAACATCTCTGATTTGGTCTCGGCGCCCCCTAGCACCAAAACCCCTAATGTTCCAGAAAAGGGCTTTCATTTATATGAGGAATTCTTGATATAGAGGCTTGACCTGCTAGGGGCGACGCAGGGTTTTGATCTTTTGGGGATGACCTTCCTGGAAGTACGGGGATGTGGTTGGCCACTACCAACCTCCAGACCCTCAACACGATCCCTAGGAACACCAGAACCCGAAGCCGTAGAGGCAACGACCTCTTTGGCCTTCGCAAGAGCGGCCTGGGTCATCTCATTGGCCCTAATAGTAGACAAGAGAAGAGAGGGTGGCCCTTGTTCGGTATCAATTGAAACTCCCACGTCAGACATGATATTTAACAGGTGATCGTCAGACAGAGAAGGTAAAACAAGCCGGATCGGGGAAGAGGGGGAATCAGGCTGTGAGCATTACCTGGGGGAGGGAGATCCTTAGCAGCATCACGATGCTCCGCCTGCGCCACCACCGATTCACCAGCGCCGCGCACCCGTCTGCCCTTGCGGGCCGTGGAGGTAGGCGACTGAATCAAAGGCGACCGAGCCATGGGGGAAGCCGAGGCAGGGCCCGAGCGAGACACCGACCCCAGATCCTTGTCCAGTCGACGGCAAATGCCTGTCATAGACTTCTTGGAGCCCGAGGAGGCCCTGCTCTTCACAAAGAACTTCCGCACCATAGATTTCTTCTTTCTCTTGGACTGCGATACATCATCAGCATGCACGGGAGAAGGAGGCAGGTCCTCAATGCCAGAGTGGGTGGGAGAGAGCGGGCGGCCTGGGAGGTTGGAGCAGACTCCCGAGATGGGAGTGACTGTGGACATGGGCCCCTTGTTCAGCAATATATCCTTAGAAGGCGTCAGGGGAGCAGAAACTGGAGCAGCCGCCATCTCGCATGGGGCCTTATCAATAGGATCTTGAGATTTGAAGAGTTCCCGCTCAGATTCTTCCAGCTCATCCCATTTAGACTGCGTGAAGCGCAGATCCGAACCCCCACTATGGTTCTGCCCACCCATAGACCCATCACCATTCGTATCCTGCTTGTCATCACCATTCTTGTCCTGGTTGTCCGCGGGATTGGAAGGAGGAGGAGGTGGGGGGTTGGAAAGCCTATGCCCCCTCCACCCGAACCCGCAATCTAACACCATCAGGAACACATGAATAGATCCACGAACACATATCAGGTCCACACACCAAATCTTGATTCGAACCGGGCCAATCTTATCCAGAGAGTCAGCACCAACTTCCAGAGGTTTACCAATCAGAGCACCAAAAGCCATCAGAAAAGAGGACGAGCGAAGGCCCACTAGAACGTCATCCACAAGCACCCAAACCTGAGACAGCTGGCCAGCCGCTTTAACACCACAAGCAGCAGCATCCTTCACCGAAACCACCAACTGATTATGCGGAAGGGTAAACCTTGTGCAAGACGCGATCATGCGGAGACACTCTTTGGAGGGGAATGTTGGGGAACGCAGTAATTTCAAAAAAATTCGTACGATCACGCAAGATCTATCTAGGTGATGCATAGCAGCAAGAGGGGAGAGTGTTTTCTACGTACCCTCGTAGACCAAAAGCGGAAGCATTATGACAACGCGGTTGATGTAGTCGTACGTCTTCATGATCCGACCGATCCTAGCACCGAAGGTACGGCACCTCTGTGATCTGCACACGTTTAGCTTGGTGACATCCCATGAACTCTAGATCCAGCTGAGGTCGAGGGAGAGTTTCGTCAGCATGACGGCGTGATGATGGTGATGATGAAGTTACCGACGCAGGGCTTCACCTAAGCACTACAATGATATGACCGAAGTGGAAATCTGTGGAGGGGGGCACCACACACGGCTAAACAATCAATTTGTGTGTCTATGGGGTGCCCCCTCCCTTGTATATAAGGGAGTGTAGGAGGGGAGCGCCGGCCCTCTCATGGCGCGCCCAAGGGGGGAGTCTGACTCCCAGTAGGAGTAGGTTTCCCCCCTTACCTAGTTGGAGTAGGAGAAGAATGAAGAGGGAGAGGGAGAGAAGGAAAGGGCGGCCGGGCCCCCTCCCAATGTGGATTGGGCTTGGGGGCCCACCTTGGCCACCTCCTGCTCTCTTCCACCTTGGCCCATTAAGGCCCATTAACTCCCCGAGGGGTTCCGGTAACCTCCCGGTACTCCAGAAAAATGCCCGAACCACCCGGAACCTTTTCGGTGTCCAAACGTAGCCTTCCAATATATAAATCTTTATGTCTCGACCATTTCAAGACTCCTCGTCATGTTTGTGATCACATCAGGGACTCCGAACAACCTTTGGTACATCAAAACACATAAACTCATAATACTGATCGTCATCGAACGTTAAGCGTGCGGACCCTACGGGTTCGAGAACTATGTAGACATGACCGAGACTCGCTTCCGGTCAATAACCAATAGCAGAACCTGGATGCTCATATTGGTTCCTACATATTGTACGAAGATCTTTATCGGTCAAACCGCATAACAACATACGTTGTTCCCTTTGTCATCGGTATGTTACTTGCCCGAGATTCGATCGTCGGTATCTCAATACCTAGTTCAATCTCGTTACCGACAAGTCTCTTTACTTGTTCCATAATGCATCATCCCGCAACTAACTCATTAGTCACATTGCTTGCAAGGCTTATAGTGATGTGCATTACTGAGAGGGCCCAGAGATACCTCTCTGTAACATGGAGTGAGAAATCCTAATCTCGATCTATGCCAACCCAACAAACACGATCCGAGACACCTGTAGAGCATCTTTATAATCACCCAGTTACGGTGTGATGTTTGATAGCACGCTAAGTGTTCCTCCGGTATTCGGGAGTTGCATAATCTCATAGTCATATGAACATGTATAATTCATGAAGAAAGCAATAGCAATAAACTAAACGATCATAGTGCTAAGCTAACGGATGGGTCAAGTCAATCACACCATTATCTAATGATGTGATCTCGTTCATCAAATGACAACACATGTCTATGGCTAGGAAATTTAACCATCTTTGAGTAACGAACTAGTCAAAGTAGAGGCACACTAGTGACACTCTGTTTGTCTATGTATTCACACATGTATTGAGTTTTCGGTTAATACAAATCTAGCATGAATAATAAACATTTATCATGATATAAGGAAATATAAATAACAGCTTTGTTATTGCCTCTTGGGCGTATTTCCTTTAGTCTCCCACTTGCACTAGAGTCAATAATCTAGATTACATTGTAATGATTCTAACACCCATGGAGTCTTGGTGCTGATCATGTTTTGCTCGTGAGAGAGGCTTAGTCAACGGGTCTGCAACATTCAGATCCGTATGTATCTTGAAAATCTCTATGTCCCCTTCCGACACTTGATGACGGATGGAATTGAAGCGTCTCTTGATGTGCTTGGTTCTCTTGTGAAATCTGGATTCCTTCGCCAAGGCAATTGCTCTAGTATTGTCACAAAAGATTTTCATTGGACCCGATGCACTAGGTATGACACCTAGATCGGATATGAACTCCTTCATCCAAACTCCTTCATTTGCTACTTCCCAAGCAGCTATGTATTCCGCTTCACACATAGATCCCGCCACGATGCTCTGCTTAGAACTGCACCAACTGACAGCTCCATTGTTCAATATAAACACATATCCGGTTTGCGACTTAGAGTCATCTGGATCAGTGTCAAAGCTTGCATCGACGTAACCACTTACGACGAGCTCTTTGTCACCTCCATAAATGAGAAACATATCCTTAGTCCTTTTCAGGTATTTCAGGATGTTCTTGACTGCTTTCTAGTGATCCACTCCTAGATTACTTTGGTACCTTCGTACTATACTTGCAGCAAGGCACACATCAGGTCTGGTACACAGCATTGCATACATGATAGAACCTATGGCTGAAGCATAGGTGTCGGTGTCAAAACCGGCGGATCTCGGGTAGGGGGTCTCGAACTGTGCGTCTAGGCGGATGGTAACAGGAGACAAGGGACACAATGTTTTACCCAGGTTCGGGCCCTCTTGATGGAGGTAAAACCCTACGTCCTGCTTGATTAATATTGATGATGTGTGTTACAAGAGTGGATCTACCACGAGATCAAGGAGGCTAAACCCTAGAAGCTAGCCTATGGTATGATTGTTGTTCGTCCTATGGACTAAAGCCATCCGGTTTATATAGACACCAGAGAGGGCTAGGGTTACACAGAGTCGGTTACAATGGTAGGAGATCTACATATCCGTATCGCCAAGCTTGCCTTCCACGCCAAGGAAGGTCCCATCCGGACACGGGACGAAGTCTTCAATCTTGTATCTTCATAGTCTTGGAGTCCGGCCGATGATGATAGTTCGGCTATCCGGACACCCCCTAGTCCGGAACTCCCTCAGTAGCCCCTGAACCAGGCTTCAATGACGACGAGTCCGGCGCGCATGTTGTCTTCGGCATTGCAAGGCGGGTTCTCCCTCCGAATAATTCATAAAAGATTGTGAACACCAGGATAGTGTCTGGCTCTGCAAAATAATTTCCACATACCACCGTAGAGAGAATAATATTTACACAAGTTCAATCTGCTGACATATATCGTGGCATGACATCACACCACTACCAAGCCTTTACTCGAATTATTTTTATTATACCACCTCAGCACGTTTAGCGAAGCGGTTTCCTTGGCACGTCTTTGTCGAAGCAGAGATCGTGTTCCCCTTATTCCGAGATTCCCATTAATACGGACGTGGGTAACCCAACCGCGCCCGTTGCCACGCCCCCTCCATCGAAGGCGGGTTCCAAACGATCACGGGGACGGCTCTCGGTATTCTTCCTCTTTATAACGAGACCAAGGCCAGTTCTTTTTCTTCAATCCTCAATCGAATCCGCCCCTCGCCCCCGAGTTCCAACACCTAGGGCTCCAGATTCAGGTACCTTTGACCTTCGACAATTTCCGGCTCCGACCCACGGGGCCGGTGGATGCCCTCCGTCATGGAAGAAGACGTGTTAAAGCTAAGAGATGCCAGGTACTTGACCTATGAGATTTCGCATAGGTTGCCTGCCCGAGGGCAAGTTATTCCTACTCCCGAGCCCCGCGAGAGTGTTGTGTTCGTGTCTCACCTCCGTAGGGGCTTAGGCTTCCCGATGGACCCCTTCATGAGGGGGCTCATGTTTTACTATGGGCTGGAATTCCATGACTTGGCTCCGGAGTCCATCCTCCACATCTCATCGTTCATTGTCGTTTGCGAGGCCTTCCTCTGCACCACCCCTCACTTCGGCTTGTGGCTCAAAACCTTCAACGTGGAGCCAAAGATGATCGAGGGGCGTCAGGCAGAGTGCGAAGGGGAGATTATAAGCAGGAGGGCCGATGCTCCATGGCCCGAGGGCTCTTTTCAAGAGGAGCTCGGTGTGTGGCAACAGGAGTGGTTCTATATCACCGCTCCCAGGGGCAGCAGGCAGAGGCCGCCGCCCGTCTTCCGCTCGGGCCCTCCACAACAGTTGACGTCATGGGTCAACAAGGGGCGTGACTGGGGGCCGCCTAAAGACGTACCCCTTTTGTAGGACCGGATTCGAGGCCTCCAAGAAAAGGAGATCAATCTGGTCGCAGTAGTACAGGTTATGCTGATCCGGCGCCTACTGCCCTGCAAACGTCGCCCCCTCCGCCTGTGGGAATTTAATCCGGAGGGGCCACGAGCTCTTCAACACTTCATGGATCTGACACCCATGGAGATGTACAAACGGTTCTTCGGATCGCAAGAGATGCGTCCGGTCTTGACCGAGGACGCTGGCCTAAGCTGCAATCGCCCGGATACTCAAGTAAGTAGCCCTGTGTCCGGACACACTGTCCACTTATTTATCGTGGGTTTGCCTTTTAACCAGCTATCCCTTGGACAGGAGTGGATAGGCTAGCAAAACTGATACGGTGTCCGGCCCCCCTCCCTGAGACCACGCAGGATCCCGTGCTAATTAAAATGTTGGAGGTTGCGCCCTCGGAGGAGAGCGAAGGGGGGCACAGGGGAACTACCACCTCTGCCAAGGAGGCTTTCAGTAAGGGAGGAGTCAAGAGTCCCTCCTTCCAGGGGGAGAAGAGGACAGCTTCCGAAGACCCGGAGGCCAAGGCCTCGAAGCGGGGAAAGAAATCTATACCGGAAGGTCCTGTGCCGGGAAGAGTACCGGCCGCACTGTCTCCTCGGAGGAATCAGCCCTCCAGCGAGCCGTAAGTAGAAAAGGAGGAATTTTGTAATAGTGGATACCCCTGCTTAATTTTTAAGGGTAACCGAAGTTTTCATCTTGTAGTTCGGATCTCAGCCCGTCTCAGCATAGCTCGTCTTCGGGAGACCTTCGTCCGGAGATGATGGAGAGTGAAACGCGTCCATCTGCCGCCCCATCGTGCGGGGCGGACGACCCTGAGGTGTCGTCGCGGAGGGTCTCCCCTAGTCCGGCGGAGCCAGAGAGTTCGGCACCCATTGGAATACGGCCGGTGGAGCTGCAGGATTTACTTAGGAGGGCGTCCATCTCGGAAGATCACCGCACATTAATGAGTACGGTTATTGAAAGGATCTCGTCCACCGAGAGCGGGTTGTATGAGGCCGTTGGGAGCTTGCTGACGGGATTTCAGGTACGCAAAAAATGACATACCTTTTGACAATTTTGCACATGAAGTGCACCCTGTATAGATAGTAGCCCCTGAGACTTGGTATGCTATCGAAAGCGACAGGGTGCCGAGGATCATAATCTCAGTTATGGATTGTCGCCTTTCCTATGCAGGTGGCGGAATGTTCGGTGGCCAGCCGGACTGATGGAGTTGCCGAACTGAAGAGGCAACTCGACGCTGCGGATGCGGACATCTCGCTGGTTAATAAACGACTTGATGAGTCACAAGGTAAGTGGTTGCTCCGCGGTCGCCTAGTAAGGGAGCTGACGCCCATTCCTTACAATTTGTATGCTTGATGCAGATGGTGCTGCTGCTGTGGAAGACCTTCGAGCAGAACTTGCTCGGGCCAAGGAGCAAGCCAGAAAAAGCGAGGCGGCTGCCTCGAAGGCAGCGGAAGAGCTAGAAGCCGAGAAGGCTGCTCACTGCCGACGCAGGGAGGAGGTGGCCGGAATGGCCATGAAATTAAAAGTTGCTACTGACCGCCTAGAGGTTCTTGAAGGAGAACGCCGAGCGGAGCAAGAGGACCTGAAGAAGGCCGACGCCGAAGCCAAGGATGCCCGTAGCGCGATGTGGGCTATGAAGGAGGAACTACGTCAGGTTGGAGATATTGTGGCTGGAAAGCCCTTTATGCTGCGCAGGAAGTTCACGGATCCGAAGTATGCTTAGCTGGGCCGGTTGTACGGTGCGGAGGATCCTTATCTGGACTTGGCGGCGAATGCGGCGGACGCCGTCGTGCACTTTCGAAGCCAGGAGGATCACGAAATGGAAGAGCTTTTCTGGTCTCAATTCCATAGTCCGGAGCGTCCACTTCCATTGAGTGCTCGGCTTGTTGAGTGGGCTGAGCTGAATAGATTGTCCGGCCTTGCCATGACGGATGTGGTTGCTCATCCATGGCCGAAAAGGCCCAAGCCGAAGAGTTATTTTGGCTTGTTGCAGCAATTCCTTGGGGCGGTGCCGCGTATTGGGGCGATGAAGCGGTCGGCATGCATAGAAGGTGCACGGATGGCTCTCGCCCGTGGTAAGACATACTGGGCGGAGATGGATGCCACCGTTGTTGCATCCCGGGGTTCGGACAAAAGCCGATTCCCCACCGAGCACTATTTTGAGGAAGTCCTGCAGGGCACTCGTATAATAGAGTCACAGTGCTCGAAAGATGTTATGTTTGAATGACATGTATGATTTCTGAGATCATGTTTATAATGCAATAACTTTTTATACTTGTGTGTTCAAGTATTGAACTATCTCCTGTGCGGCCGTATATGTATGAATAACCTGAAAGTTGCAGTCTTCGGCTTCAGCCCCCACGCACATGGTGCGGGGGTGTTTGCAAAAAGAAAAGCGCTTTTTCACACTTAATCCAACATCTTGGTCCTTGTAGGGAGGTGATAGCGTAGCAAACTAGGCAACCGGACTATAATGCATTATTACTTTCACTTAGCCATAGGAGCTCGAATGTGGGGCTACAATATAGCCCCTAGCGGCACCGCTCCTCTCCGAACTTTGGGGCGCATATGTGCCTGACCGGGAAGCAGTCCTTCGTCAAAGCAGAGGAATTCTAAACATTCCAGTGGTCGATCGAGTGGTTGACCAGTCTCTCGCTATATCATGACAGTCAGTTATCGGCTTTCTCTACTGAGGTGCTCGCCCTGCCGAACCGGGGCACAATCGCAGTAGTTCTCCTGGTGCCGCGTTAGCCGATGATACGGAACGTAAGGCAGCAAAACACAGGAGCCGGGCAAACCCAAAATTTGACCAAAGACATGATTCGGAGCTGATGCATATAAGGCCTAACTCGAGACGCCGAACACTCCCTGAGGTGTTCGGTCTTTTTGATACTGGGCAGAACGATGCCCTAAGCCCCTAGTGTCCAGGTTCAGGAGGGAACTTCTGACGCGGCTGATGCCAAAACACCAGCCTCATCCTCGGTTATGGTTTGAAACCGGGGGATGTGTATCAACAAGAGACAGTAAGAAAGGTTGACGCAGGGTCTTAATCTGAAAAGAATCCTTGCAATGGGTCCCTGCTGCACGTCTGCGCCTGTGTCTCCATTGTGCTGTATCCTGGACGGGTGTAGCACGTGCTTCGTCTGTAAAAGAGAAGGACTTAGTTTCCAAGAAATACCGTGCAGAGGTTGTATAAAAATAGAATAAAAGGAAGAAAATTGAGCTTTATTGGCTCTCATCATTTATACACGCAGCCCCTTGTAAAGGGGATATGCGGCTGGGAAGCCCCTTACCGGACTCGTCTAACCATGTCCGAGGTCTGAATGACCTGTTTTTAGGGGCTTTGACCTGCGAGGTCTGATTAGTGTGTGGCTGTCGAGGCAGTCTCACGTTCTCCGTGGTCGAGGAACACTCGGAGTTACTTTTTAATGAAATTATGCCACGTTGACCGGGCATTTTTAAGCGTAAAAAAACGCGTAATGTGGTATTGCGTTAGGGCTGGCGAAAGCTGCGCGCCCCAGTAGTGCTTAAGGGCTACTGTTTGAATGGGGCGATGGGTAGTGAGCTTTTCGCGACGGAGGTTGTCGGATGAACCGAACACAACCTCTAGTGGTACAGAGCCTGTACAATTGGCTTAAAGGCCTGGCGTCACTCCTTTAAAGGAAGTGCTGCTATGGCAAATTTTGGTATGGTCTATCCCCATTCTGCGGCCGGTGTCCTGGTATTGCAGGTGCCGCCCTGTCTTTTCGTGTTATCACCTGAGGTGAGTTCACTGTTTTTACTTCTAGTGGGAAAGTCTTCTGTTTTCCGGAGTGCTGCTTTTGGGTTTTATCACTTTCGCTTGGTGTGTCGAGCCCCTTGTGTTCGGCATTAAGTCGGCCGGACTGTTTGAAGACCGAACAATCTTTGTGGGTATGGTTTGCAGGCTTCCCGGAGGTACCATGTATTTGACATAGTCTGTCCAGAATCTTATTTAGGTTGGATAGCTCGTCACTGTTGTCCTTGAGGGGCAGTGTTTTGTTGTTCGGCCGAGAGCTTTTGAATCCGGCGTTGACCGTCGTACTATTCGGGCCTTTTTCATTATTCCGGCGCTGATCTTTTCTGCGTCGTGATTTCCCATTTCCATCCCTAACTTCGGATGTACTCGGGTCGCTGGTGCTACACCTAGCTAGCCAGATGTCTTCCCCCGCGCAAAAGCGGGTCATGAGGCTTGTTAGTGCGGCCATTGTTCTTGGTTTTTCCTGGCCGAGGTGTCTGGCCAGCCATTCGTCTCGAACGTTGTGTTTAAAGGCTGCTAAGGCTTCAGCGTCTGGACAGTCGACTATTTGGTTCTTTTTAGTGAGGAACATATTCCAGAATTTGCGTGCTGACTCTCCGGGCTGTTGAGTTATGTGACTTACATCGTCTGCATCCGGAGGACGGACATAGGTCCCTTGAAAATTTGCTCGAAACGCATCCTCAAGCTCTTCCCAACTTCCAATGGTATTTTTTGGGAGGCTTTTAAGCCAATGCCGAGCTGGCCCTTTGAGCTTGAGGGGTAGGTATTTTATGGCATGGAGATCGTCTCCTCTGGACATATGTATGTGTAGGATGTAATCCTCAATCCAGACTCCGGGGTCTGTTGTTCCGTCATATGCTTCTATGTTTACGGGTTTGAATCCCACTGGAAATCCATGATCCAGTACCTCGTCGGTGAAACATAGTGGGTGTGCGGCGCCCCTGTATTTGGGTGTGCCGTTGTCTTCAAATGCTTGGCGGGTTATGTTGCTTCCTGGAGTCTTCTTTTTTGGCCCATAAATAGATCTGACTGGGTCGTCCTTTTTCCGAGGATCTTTATGCTGATCGTGTGCCGGCTTGTGTACGGCGCCCCTTGTTGCTCCTGGCCTGTCATCTGGTCGTCTATCCGGCCAGGCGACTTCTTTCTTTTTTGACTGCGGGGGCTCTAAGGCCTCCTCGTCAAATTCGGGCAACAGCTTGCGCTTCGGGTAGCTCTTTGTCTGGTGACTAGCGCCATGTTTATCTGTGCTGTTGAGTACTTTGCTCCATCTCATTCTGAGTGCGTCCTCCGCTGTTTTGAGCTTCCGCTTTTGCTTCTTCAAACTTCTTGCGGTGGCGACGAGCCTTTTATGAAGATTCATACGCTCTGGTGATGTGAGATCATCTTCGCCGGGGATGGGTTGCTTGTCCAGTTCATGTTCGGCTGGCTGCTTGTTGACATTTGCGTCGTCCACTGCTTTGCCCTGCTCTAGGGTCGGGTCCGTATGGGTGCCGTTTTTATCGATGCCGGTCTTCGGGCGGCGCTTGCGCCGCCGCTTTGGTTGTTTGTGAAGGAAATATGCCCTAGAGGCAATAATAAAGTTATTATTTATTTCCTCATATCATGATAAATGTTTATTATTCATGCTAGAATTGTATTAACCGGAAACATGATACATGTGTGAATACATAGACAAACATATAGTCACTAGTATGCCTCTACTTGACTAGCTCATTAATCAAAGATGGTTATGTTTCCTAACCATAGACATGTGTTGCCATTTGATTAATGGGATCACATCATTAGGAGAATGATGTGATTGACATGGCCCATTCCGTTAGCCTAGCACTTGATCGTTTAGTATATTGCTATTTCTTTCTTCATGACTTATACATGTTCCTGTAACTATGAGAATTATGCAAATCCCGTTTGCCGGAGGAACACTTTGGGTACTACCAAACGTCACAACGTAACTGGGTGATTATAAAGGAGTACTACAGGTGTCTCCGAAGGTACATGTTGAGTTGGCGTATTCCGAGATTAGGTTTTGTCACTCCGATTGTCGGAGAGGTATCTCTGGGCCCTCTCGGTAATGCACATCATTATAAGCCTTATAAGCAATGTGAACAAATGAGTTGGTTACGGAATGATGCATTACGGAACGAGTAAAGAGACTTGCCGGTAACGAGATTGAACTAGGTATTGGATACCGACGATCAAATCTCGGGCAAGTAACATACCAATGACAAAGGGAACAACGTATGTTGTTATGCGGTTTGACCGATAAAGATCTTCGTAGAATATGTAGGAACCAATATGGGCATGCAGGTTCCGCTATTGGTTATTGACCGAGAATAGTTCTAGGTCATGTCTACATAGTTCTCGAACCCGTAGGGTCCGCACGCTTAACGTTACGATGATAGTTTTATTATGAGTTTATAAGTTTTGATGTACCTAAGTTTGTTCAGAGTCCCGGATGTGATCACGGACGTAACGAGGAGTCTCGAAATGCTCGAGACATAAAGCTCGATATATTGGAAGCCTATATTTGGACATCGGAATCATTCCGGGTGAAATCGGCATTTTACCGGAGTACCGGGAGGTTACCGGAACCCCCCGGGGGGTTGTTGGGCCTACATGGGCCTCGAGGGAGAAGAGGGAAGGAGGCAGGAGGGGGCTGCGCGCCCCTCCCCTTCCTAGTCCAAATAGGACAAGGGAAGGGGGGCGGCGCCCCCCCTTTCCTTCCCCTCTTCCTCCTCTTTCCCCCCTTCTCCTATTCCAACTAGGAAAGAAGGGAGTCCTACTCCCGGTGGGAGTAGGACTCCCCCCTTGGCGCGCCCTCCTTGGCCGGCCACCTCCTCTCCCCTGGCTCCTTTATATACGGGGGCGGGGGGCACCCCATAGACACACAAGTTGATCTACAGATCGTTCCTTAGCCGTGTGCGGTGCCCCCCTCCACCATATTCCACCTTGGTCATATCGTCGCGGAGTTTAGGCGAAGCCCTGCGCCAGTAGAGCATCATCATCCTCACCACGCCGTCGTGCTGACGGAACTCATCCCCGAAGCTTTGCTGGATCGGAGCCCGGGGATCGTCATCGAGCTGAACGTGTGCTGAACTCGGAGGTGCCCTATGTTCAGTACTTGGATCGGTCGGATCGTGAAGACGTATGACTACATCAACCGCGTTTTCATAACGCTTCCGCTTACGGTCTACGAGGGTACGTGGACAACACTCTCCCCTCTTGTTGCTATGCCATCACCATGATCTTGCGTGTACGTAGGAAATTTTTTGAAATTACTACGTTCCCCAACAGTGGTATCAGAGCCAGGTTTTATGCGTAGATGCCATATGCACGAGTAGAACACAAGTGAGTTGTGGGCGATACAAGTCATACTGCTTACCAGCATGTCATACTTTGGTTCGGCGGTCTTGTGAGATGAAGCGGCCCGGACCGACATTACACGTACGCTTATGCGAGATTGGTTTCACCGTTGCGAGCACTCGTGCTTAAAGGTGGCTGGCGGGTGTTTGTCTCTCTCACTTTAGCTGAATCGAGTGTGGCTACGCCCGGTCCTTGCGAAGGTTAAAACAACACTAACTTGACGAACTATCATTGTGGTTTTGATGCGTAGGTAAGAACGGTTCTTGCTAAGCCCGTAGCAGCCACGTAAAATTTGCAACAACAAAATAGAGGACGTCTAACTTGTTTTTGCAGGGCATGTTGTGATGTGATATGGTCAAGACGTGATGCTATATTTTATTGTATGAGATGATCATGTTTTGTAACCGAAGTTATCGGCAACTGGCAGGAGCCATATGGTTGTCGCTTTATTGTATGAAATGCAAACGCCCTGTAATTGCTTTACTTTATCTCTAAGCTGTAGCGATGGTCGTAGAAGCAATAGATGGCGTAATGACAACGATGCTGCGATGGAGATCAAGGTGTCGCGCCGGTGACGATGGTGATCACGACGGTGCTTCGAAGATGGAGATCACAAGCACAAGATGATGATGGCCATATCATATCACTTATATTGATTGCATGTGATGTTTATCCTTTATGCATCTTATCTTGCTTTGATTGACGGTAGCATTTTAAGATGATCTCTCACTAATAATCAAGAAGTGTTCTCCCTGAGTATGCACCGTTGCGAAAGTTCTTCGTGCTGAGACACTATGTGATGATCGGGTGTGATAGGCTCTACGTTCAAATACAACGGGTGCAAAACAGTTGCACACGCGGAATACTCAGGTCATACTTGACGAGCCTAGCATATACAGATATGGCCTCGGAACACGGAGACCGAAAGGTCAAACGTGAATCATATAGTAGATATGATCAACATAGTGATGTTCACCATTGAAACTACTCCATCTCACGTGATGATCGGACATGGTTTAGTTGATTTGGATCACGTGATCACTTAGATGACTAGAGAGATGTCTGTCTAAGTGGGAGTTCTTAAGTAATATGATTAATTGAACTTAAATTTATCATGAACTCAGTACCTGATAGTATTTTGCTTGTCTATGTTTGTTTGTAGATAGATGGCTCGTGCTGTTGTTCCGTTGAATTTTAATGCGTTCCTTGAGAAAGCAAAGTTGAAAGATGATGGTAGCAATTACACGGACTTGGTCTGTAACCTGAGGATTATCCTCATTGTTGCACAGAAAAATTACGTCCTGGAAGCACCGCTGGGTGCCAGGCCTGCTGCTGATGCAACTGACGACGTTAAGAACGTCTGGCAGAGCAAAGCGGATGACTACTCGATAGTTCAGTGTGCCATGCTTTACGACTTAGAACCGGGTCTTCAACGATGTTTTGAACGTCATGGAGCATATGAGATGTTCCAGGACTTGAAGTTAATATTTCAAGCAAATGCCCGGATTGAGAGATATGAAGTCTCCAATAAGTTCTATAGCTGCAAGATGAAGGAGAATAGTTCTGTCAGTGAACATATACTCAAAATGTCTGGGTATAATAATCACTTGATTCAACTGGGAGTTAATCTTCCTGATGATAGTGTCATTGACAGAATTCTTCAATCACTGCCACCAAGCTACAAGAGCTTCATGATGAACTATAATATGCAAGGGATGAACAAGACTATTCCCGAGCTCTTCGCGATGCTAAAAGCCGTGGAGGTAGAAATCAAGAAGGAGCATCAAGTGTTGATGGTTAACAAGACCACTAGTTTCAAGAAAAAGGGCAAAGGGAAGAAGAAGGGGAACTTCAAAAAGAACAGCAAGCAAGTTGCTGCTCAAGAGAAGAAACCCAAGTCTGGACCTAAGCCTGAAACTGAGTGCTTCTACTGCAAGCAGACTGGACACTGGAAGCAGAACTGCCCCAAGTATTTGGCGGATAAGAAGGATGGCAAAGTGAACAAAGGTATATGTGATATACATGTTATTGATGTGTACCTTACTAATGCTCGCAGTAGCACCTGGGTATTTGATATTGGTTCTGTTGCTAATATTTGCAACTCGAAACAGGGACTACGGATTAAGCGAAGATTGGCTAAGGACGAGGTGACGATGCGCGTGGGAAATGGTTCCAAAGTCGATGTGATCGCGGTCGGCATGCTACCTCTACATCTACCATCGGGATTAGTTTTAGACCTAAATAATTGTTATTTGGTGCCAGCGTTGAGCATGAACATTATATCTGGATCTTGTTTGATGCGAGATGGTTATTCATTTAAATCAGAGAATAATGGTTGTTCTATTTATATGAGTAATATCTTTTATGGTCATGCACCCTTGAAAAGTGGTCTATTTTTATTGAATCTCGATAGTAGTGATACACATATTCATAGTGTTGAAACCAAAAGATGCAGAGTTGATAACGATAGTGCAACTTATTTGTGGCACTGCCGTTTAGGTCATATCGGTGTAAAGCGCATGAAGAAACTCCATACTGATGGGCTTTTGGAATCACTTGATTATGAATCACTTGGTACTTGCGAACCGTGCCTCATGTGCAAGATGACTAAAACGCCGTTCTCCGGAACTATGGGGCGAGCAACTGATTTGTTGGAATCATACATACTGATGTTTGTGGTCCAATGAATGTTGAGGCTCGCAGCGGGTATCGTTATTTTCTCACCTTCACAGATGATTTGAGCAGATATGGGTATATCTACTTGATGAAACACAAGTCTGAAACATTTGAAAAGTTCAAAGAATTTCAGAGTGAAGTGGAAAATCATCATAACAAGAAAATAAAATTTCTACGATCTGATCGTGGAGGAGAATATTTGAGTTACAAGTTTGGTCTACACTTTAAACAATGCGGAATAGTTTCGCAACTCACGCCACCCGGAACACCACAACGAAATGGTGTGTCTGAACGTCGTAATCGTACATTACTAGATATGGTGCGATCTATGATGTCTCTTACTGATTTACCGCTATCGTTTTGGGGTTATGCTTTAGAGACGGCCGCATTCACGTTAAATAGGGCACCATCAAAATCCGTTGAGACGACGCCTTATGAACTGTGGTTTGGCAAGAAACCAAAGTTGTCGTTTCTTAAAGTTTGGGGCTGCGATGCTTATGTGAAGAAACTTCAACCAGATAAGCTCGAACCCAAATCGGAGAAATGTGTCTTCATAGGATACCCAAAAGAGACTATTGGGTACACCTTCTATCACATATCTGAGGGCAAGATTTTCGTTGCTAAAATCGGATCCTTTCTAGAGAAGGAGTTTCTCTCGAAAGAAGTGAGTGGGAGGAAAGTAGAACTTGATGAGATAACTGTATCTACTCCCTTATTGGAAAGTAGTTCATCACAAGAACCGGTTCCTGTGACAACTACACCAATTAGTGAGGAAGCTAATGATATTGATCATGAAACTTCAGATCAAGTTTCTACTGAACATCGTAGGTCTACCAGAGTAAAATCCGCACCAGAGTGGTACAGTAATCCAATTCTGGAAGTCATGTTGCTTGACCATGATGAACCTACGAACTATGAGGAAGCGATGATGAGCCCAGATTCCGCAAAATGGCTAGAGGCCATGAAATCTGAGATGGGATCCATGTATGAAAACAAAGTATGCACTTTGGTTGACTTACCCGATGATCGGCAAGCAATTGAGAATAAATGGATCTTTAAGAAGAAGACTGACGCTGATGGTAATGTAACTTTCTATAAAGCTCGACTTGTTGCGAAAGGTTTTCGACAAGTTCAAGGAGTTGACCACGATGAGACTTTCTCACCCGTAGCGATGCTTAAGTCTGTCCGAATCATGTTAGCTATTGCTGCATTTCATGATTATGAAATTTGGCAAATGGATGTTAAAACTGCATTCTTGAATGGATTTCTGGAAGAAGAGTTGTATATGATGCAGCCATAAGGTTTTGTTGATCCAAAAGGTGCTAACAAAGTGTGCAAGCTCTAGCGTTCCATTTATGGACTGGTGCAAGCATCTCAGAGTTGGAATAAACGCTTTGATAGTGTGATCAAAGCATATGGTTTTATACAGACTTTTGGAGAAGCCTGTATTTACAAGAAAGTGAGTGGGAGCTCTGTAGCATTTCTGATATTATACGTAGATGACATATTATTAATTGGAAATGATATAGAATTTCTGGATAGCATAAAGGGATACTTGAATAAAAGTTTTTCAATGAAAGACCTCGGTGAAGCTGCTTACATATTGGGCATCAAGATCTATAGAGATAGATCAAGACGCTTAATAGGACTTTCACAAAGCACATACCTTGATAAAATTTTGAAAAAGTTCAAAATGGATCAGGCAAAGAAAGGGTTCTTGCCCGTACTACAAGGTGTGAAGTTGAGTCAAACTCAATGCCCGACCACAGCAGAAGATAGAGAGAAAATGAAAGATGTTCCCTATGCTTCAGCCAGACCTGACGTATGCTTAGCAATAAGCTTTGCAGGAAGGTACCAAAGTAATCCAGGAGTGGATCACTGGACAGCAGTCAAGAACATCCTGAAATACCTGAAAAGGACTAAGGATATGTTTCTCGTATATGGAGGTCACAAAGAGCTAGTCGTAAATGGTTACGTCGATGCAAGCTTTGACACTGATCCGGACGATTCTAAATCACAAACCGGATACGTGTTTTTATTAAATGGTGGAGCTTTAAGTTGGTGCAGTTCTAAACAAAGCGTCGTGGCGGGATCTACATGTGAAGCGGAGTACATAGCTGCTTCAGAAGTAGCAAATGAAGGAGTCTGGATAAAAAGAGTTCATTTCCGATCTAGGTGTCATACCTAGTGCATCGGGACCAATGAAAATCTTTTGTGACAATACTGGTGCAATTGCCTTGGCAAAGGAATCCAGATTTCACAAGAGGACCAAGCACATCAAGAGACGCTTCAATTCCATTCGGGACCAAGTCCAAGTGGGAGACATAGAGATTTGTAAGATACATACGGATCTGAATGTTGAAGACCCGTTGACTAAGCCACTCTCACGAGCAAAACATGATCAGCACCAAGACTCCATGGGTGTTAGAATCATTACTATGTAATCTAGATTATTGACTCTAGTGCAAGTGGGAGACTGAAGGAAATATGCCCTAGAGGCAATAATAAAGTTATTATTTATTTCCTCATATCATGATAAATGTTTATTATTCATGCTAGAATTGTATTAACCGGAAACATGATACATGTGTGAATACATAGACAAACATATAGTCACTAGTATGCCTCTACTTGACTAGCTCATTAATCAAATATGGTTATGTTTCCTAACCATAGACATGTTTGTCATTTGATTAATGGGATCACATCATTAGGAGAATGATGTGATTGAAATGACCCATTCCGTTAGCCTAGCACTTGATCGTTTAGTATATTGCTATTGCTTTCTTCATGACTTATACATGTTCCTGTAACTATGAGAATTATGCAACTCCCGTTTACCGGAGGAACACTTTGGATACTACCAAACGTCACAACATAACTGGGTGATTATAAAGGATTACTATAGGTGTCTCCGAAGGTACATGTTGAGTTGGCGTATTTCGAGATTAGGTTTTGTCACTCCGATTGTCGGAGAGGTATCTCTGGGCCCTCTCGGTAATGCACATCATTATAAGCCTTGCAAGCAATGTGACCAAATGAGTTGTTTACGGGATGATGCATTACGGAACGAGTAAAGAGACTTGCCGGTAACGAGATTGAACTAGGTATTGGATACCGACGATCAAATCTCGGGCAAGTAACATACCGATGACAAAGGGAACAACGTATGTTGTTATGCGGTTTGACCGATAAAGATCTTCGTAGAATATGTAGGAACCAATATGGGCATCCAGGTTCCGCTATTGGTTATTGACCGAGAATAGTTCTAGGTCATGTCTACATAGTTCTCGAACCCGTAGGGTCCGCACGCTTAACGTTACGATGACAGTTTTATTATGAGTTTATAAGTTTTGATGTACCGAAGTTTGTTCGGAGTCCTGGATGTGATCACGGACGTAACGAGGAGTATCGAAATGGTCGAGACATAAAGATCGATATATTGGAAGCCTATATTTGGACATCGGAATCGTTCCGTGTGAAATCGGCATTTTACCGGAGTACCGGGGGGTTATTGGGCCTACATGGGCCTCGAGGGAGAAGAGGGAAGGAGGCAGGAGGGGGCCGCGCGCCCCTCCCCTTCCTAGTCCGAATAGGACAAGGGAAGGGGGGCGCCCCCCCTTTCCTTCCCCTCTTCCTCCTCTTTCCCCCTTCTCCTATTCCAACTAGGAAAGAAGGGAGTCCTACTCCCGGTGGGAGTAGGACTCCCCCCTTGGCGCGCCCTCCTTGGCCGGCCGCCTCCTCCCCCCTGGCTCCTTTATATACGGGGGCGGGGGGCACCCCATAGACACACAAGTTGATCTACGGATCGTTCCTTAGCCGTGTGCGGTGCCCCCCTCCACCATATTCCACCTCGGTCATATCATCGCGGAGTTTAGGTGAAGCCCTGCGCCAGTAGAGCATCATCATCGTCACCATGCCGTCGTGCTGACGGAACTCATCCCCGAAGCTTTGCTGGATCGGAGCCCGGGGATCGTCATCGAGCTGAACGTGTGCTGAACTCGGAGGTGTTGTACGTTCGGTAGTTGGATCGGTCGGATCGTGAAGACGTACGACTACATCAACCGCGTTGTCATAACGCTTCTGCTTACAGTCTGCGAGGGTATGTGGACAACACTCTCCCCTCTCGTTGCTATGCCATCACCATGATCTTGCGTGTACGTAGGAATTTTTTTGAAATTACTACGTTCCCCAACAGTTTGTTGGGGGAGTTTTCCTTCACCACGTCCCATTTTTCCTCATTATCGCTTCCTTTTTGGTATATCCACCATGTATACGTCATGAGTTGGGGTGGCTTTCCCGTGCCCAATAGGCACTGGTTCTTGGTTGTCTCCGGCATTGTCGTCCATACCGTCGATGTCTTCGGAGTCATACTTTAGCATGTCGGTTAGATCGTCGACAGTGGCTATAATTGGGTGGTGGGTGGGCTTCGAATTTCTTCGTCGTTCGCATCCCAACTGTTCTGGCCGCAGTCCGGCCAGGGCTCTCCTGATAACGAGAGATACTTTAGCGAACTCAAGATGTCGCCAAAAGGTGAGAGTTGAAAGATGTCCGCTACGGTGAACTCCATGACCGGCGCCCAATCGGATTCGATCGGAGGGGGCGCGGGAGGTTCAAAGTCCGGCAAGGAGTCCGGCACCTCGGATTCACAAGCTTTATGAGGGACAAGATTAGTGTTCGGCTCTATCGCCGTAGAGGTTGCAGCCCCCGAGGCAGTGTCTAGCCATCCGTCCTTGATCTGCGCAGCCGGCTCCGAATTTAAGATCAGAGCGGGTTCGGGCGCGGCCTCCAGGGTACTGTCCGGCTGCAGAGCTAAATCATGCTCGTCGTGACAGTGTGGCACGCTCGGCTGTGGCTCGAATCCATCGAGGATCAAGTCCCCGCGGACGTCAACCGTGAAGTTCAAACTTCCAAATCTGACCTGACGGCCAGGGGCGTAGCTTTCGATCTGCTCCAGATGGCCAAGTGAATTGGCCCGCAGTGCAAAGCCGCCGAATACGAAGATCTGTCCGGGGAGAAAGGTCTCACCCTGGACTGTGTCGTTGATGATGGTCGAAGAAGCCATCGAGCCTATCGGTGATGACACAGAGGAACTCTCAATGAAAGCACCAATGTCGGTGTCAAAACCGGCGGATCTCGGGTAGGGGGTCCCGAAATGTGCATCTAGGTTGATGGTAACAGGAGACAAGGGACACGATGTTTTACCCAGGTTCGGGCCCTCTTGATGGAGGTAAAACCCTACGTCCTGCTTGATTAATATTGATGATGTGTGTTACAAGAGTGGATCTACCACGAGATCAAGGAGGCTAAACCCTAGAAGCTAGCCTATGGTATGATTGTTGTTCGTCCTATGGACTAAAGCCATCCGGTTTATATAGACACCGGAGAGGGCTAGGGTTACACAGAGTCGGTTACAATGGTAGGAGATCTACATATCCATATCGTCAAGCTTGCCTTCCACGCCAAGGAAAGTCCCATCCGGACACGGGACGAAGTCTTCAATCTTGTGTCTTCATAGTCTTGGAGTTCGGCCGATGATGATAGTTCGGCTATCCGGACACCCCCTAGTCTGGAACTCCCTCAATAGGGAATGACTTTCATTTTCTCTCTACCTTCTGGATTGGTCTGGCATTGAGTCTCACTCAACCTCACACCTTGTAATACAGGCAAGAACCCTTTCTTTGACTGGTCCATTTTGAACTTCTTCAAAATCTTATCAAGGTATGTGGTTTGTGAAAGTCCAATTAAGCGTCTTGATCTATCTCTATAGATCTTGATGCCCAATATATAAGCAGCTTCACCGAGGTCTTTCGTTGAAAAACTTTTATTCAAGTATCCCTTTATGCTATTCGGAAATTCTATATCATTTCCAAACAACAATATGTCATCCACATATAATATTAGAAATGCTACTGTCAGCGTTCTGGGAACGGGGGTACCCAGACTTGCCTGCCTGCGGCCTGCGGCATGGCTCAAGGAGTGGCCCAGTATGGCCCATCTTCATCGACACAAGCTCAAGACCCTCGCGAGGGGCCAAGCCTCGCGGGGCGGACGACAGAAAGCTTCCTCAGGCACAGCCTCATCAGGCTGGCTCGCGAGGAGGCGGAGAGATCAAGGCGGGGTACCTCACGAGGTGCCCGTGACGCAAGCCATGACGATCGAAGCCAGGCAGGCGCCGGCCTGCGCAGAGTCCTTGTTTCCTATTTGGTGCAAAGGGGGCAAGCGCTGGCAAGAGTATCAGGCAAAGGCAACCATTTCGGTGCAACAAGACCAAGACCAGCAGAAAGGCAGGATGGAGGTCATCGTGGAGCCCAAGCCGGCGTCACCGTCAGAGTCTTTGGCAGGCGAGGACCAACTTTAGCCAGGATAAGTGTACTAGATGTTCCCCTTCAAAATGGCCAATTGTTTGCGCCCTTCCCTCTCAATATTTGGGAAGAGGACCAGGGCCTCGCTCTATAAATAGGGCTAGCCACCACAGTAGAAAGGATCATCTCATCTAGAACCAACTGGTCTGGATTCAATCCTTCCCAAGAGGCATCACCTCCACAAGAACTCCTCCCCTCGCGAGGCAGTTCTTCCCTTGTATTGTTCATCATTAGCCCCTGAGGCAATCCACCACACCACAAACTAGAGTAGGGTATTACACCACAATGGTGGCCCGAACTAGTATAAACCTCGTGTCCCTTGTGTTGTTCTTCGTGTAGTTTTAGATCCTTGCGAGGCGACGAGGCGTGAGTAGGTAGGAGGTGTGATCTCTGTGCGCACCCTAGAGTTCGAACCTTGAGGGTCTGCCGGAACCTGAAATCTGACATTTGGCGCGTCAGGTAGGGGTGCACCGGAGCTTTCCCTTCCACCGACCCGCTCTCTGCCAACACCGCGCTTCGCCATCATGATGGGCAACGCGCCGCCCGCTCCGGTTGCCAGCACCAGCATGGGGGCCAGGGGGCTCCGAGCCTGCGGCAGGTGCAGTGGCCAAACAAGTTCAAGACCGAGATGCCACCGCGCTACTATCGCACGGCCGATCCGCTGGCTTTCCTGCTGGCGTACGAGGAGGCCGTCCACAAGGCCGGGGGCGACGACAGGGTCATGGTTAACTGGTTTCCCATGGCCCTCACCGGCGTCCCACGCATGTCGCTGCTGCACCTGCCAACGGCTTTGGTGGCCTCTTGGGGGGAGCTGCGCGGCCTCTTCCTCGCCCAGTATGCTGCACCGGCGCCCCCGGTCATTGCAGCTCTCCTAGGTGGCTCGCAGGCGCCACCTTCAAGCCGACACATCAAGCCATTCGTCCACCAGATAGGCGCCGCTTCCGTGTAGCATGGGGCTACTCCGGGTTGGGCGGCGCCTAAGGCCAATCTGGCCTTCAGCTCGGATGATCACCCTTCCAACTCAGCCTGCTCGGGCGCGCTCCCAATGTTGTGCACCCCCACCATCTGCCAGGTGGCCGTCACCAGGACCCTCATTGATGGCGGTGCTGGCCTCAACGTACTCTCGGTGGAAGCCTTCAGCCTCCTCCACGTACCGCCAGAGCGGCTTCAGCCTAGCAGGCCCTTCTTGGGCGTCGGAGGCGGTTCCATCGGCTCCCTTGGACAAATCCGCCTCCCGATGACCTTCGGCACCTACGACAACTTCCGCACGGAGCTAATCGACTTCAACATCGCCCCCATCGGCCTCCCATACAACGCCATCTTCGGCTACCCGGCACTAGCCCGATTCATGGCCGCAACTCACCCAGCGTACAACCTCATGAAGATGCCCGGGAGTAGCGGCGTCCTCACCATGTCCGAAGACACCGGGGATGTGTTGCAAGCGCTCAAGCTTGCCTTCAAGGTTGCGGCGGTGGCGCAGCCCGCTGGCTCAGCCGTCCCTGCGCCCAAAAGGGCTGCGCCAGCCAAGAAGAAGCAGTTGTTCAGCCAAGACAAGGCGGAGACCAAGCAGGTATCGGTCGACGAGTGTGAGCCCACTGGGGCTACCTTCACGATTGGCACCAACCTCAAGCCTGAGCAGGAGAAGGCCCTGTTTAGTTTCCTACGCGCGAACAGGAAGGTGTTTGCGTGGGAACTGCTACCTCTTGAGCACTGCGTTGGATTTCCCCGAAGAGGAGAGGATGATGCAGTAAAGTAGCATAAGTATTTCCCTCAGTTTTTGAGAACCAAGGTATCAATCCAGTAGGAGATCACACACGAGTCCCTCGTACCTACACAAAACGATAGCTACTCGCAACCAACGCGGTTAGGGGTTGTAAATCCCTTCACGGTCACTTACGAGGGTGAGATCTAATAGAGATGATAAATAATATTTTTGGTATTTTTGATATAGAGATGCAAAGTAAAAAGTAAAAGGCAAAGTAAAAACAAAGCAAGTAATAAAGTAATGGAGATTGATATGATGAGAATAGACCCGGGGGCCATAGGTTTCACTAGTGGCTTCTCTCAAGAGCATAAGTATTCTACGGTGGGTGAACAAATTACTGTTGAGCAATTGATAGAAAAGCAAATAATTATGAGATTATCTAGGTATGATCATGTATATAGACATCACATCCGAGACAAGTAGATCGAAACGATTCTGCATCTACTACTATTACTCCACTCATCGACCGCTATCCAGCATGCACCTAGAGTATTAAGTTAAAAACAGAGTAACGCCTTAAGCAAGATGACATGATGTAGAGGGATAAATTCATGCAATATGATAAAAACCCCATCTTGTTATCCTCGATGGCAACAATACAATACATGCCTTGCAATCCTTTCTATCACTGGGTAAGGACACCGCAAGATTGAACCCAAAGCTAAACACTTCCCCATTGCAAGAACTACCAATCTAGTTAGCCAAACCAAACGGATAATTCGAAGAGACTTGGAAAGATAACTCAATCATACATAAAAGAATTCAGAGAAGAATCAAATATTATTCATAGATAAGCTGGATCATAAACCCACAATTCATCGGTCTCAACAAACACACCGCAAAAAGAAGATTACATCGAATAGATCTCCACAAGACAGGGGGAGAACATTATATTGAGATCCAAAAAGAGAGAAGAAGCCATCTAGCTACTAGCTATGGACCCGAAGGTCTGAAGTAAACTACTCACACTTCATCAGAGAGGCTATGGTGTTGATGTAGAAGCCCTCCATGGTAGATGCCCTCTCCGGCAGAGCTCCGGAACAGGCCCCAAGATGGGATCTCGCGGATAAAGAAAGTTGCGGCGGTGGAATTAGGTTTTTGGCTCCGTATTTGATCTGACGGGGGTACGTACGTATATATAGGAGGAAGGAGTAGATCGGTGGAGCAACAGGGGGCCCACGAGGCAGGGGGCGTGCCCAGGGGGCGTGCCCTCCACCCTCGTGACCGCCTCTGGCACTTCTTGGAGTAGGGTCCAAGTCTCTTGGATCATGTTCGGTGAGAAAATCACGTTCCCGAAGGTTTCATTCCGTTTGGACTCCGTTTGATATTCTGTTTCTTCGAAATACTGAAATAGGCAAAAAACATCAAATCTGGGCTGGGCCTCCAGTTAATAGGTTAGTCCCAAAAATAATATAAAAGTGGAAAATAAAGCCCAATATAGTCCAAAACAGTAGATAAAGTAGCATGGAGCAATCAAAAATTATAGATATGTTGGAGACATATCAAGCATCCCCAAGCTTAGTTCCTGCTCGTCCTCGAGTAGGTAAATGATAAAAAAGAATTTTTGATGCGGTGTGATACTTTGGCATAATTTCAATGTGAATCTTCTTAATTGTGGCACGAATATTCAGATCCAAAGATTCAAGACAAAAGTTCATATTAACATAAAGGTAATAATACTTCAAGCATATAAATTAAAGCAATCATGTCTTCTCAAAATAGCATGGTTAAAGAAAGTTATCCCTAGAAAATCATATAGTCTGGCTATGCTCTATCTTCATCACACAAAGTATTTAATCATGCACAACCCCGATGACGAGCCAAGCAATTGTTTCATACTTTAGTAATCTCAAACTTTTTCAACTTTCACGCAATACATGAGCGTGAGCCATGGACATAGCACTATAGGTGGAATAGAATGGTGGTTGTGGAGAAGACAAAAAGGAGAAGATAGTCTCACATCAACTAGGCGTATGAACGGGATATGGAGATGCCCATCAATAGATATCAATGTGAGTGAGTAGGGATTGCCATGCAACGGATGCACTATAGCTATAAGTATATGAAATCTCAACAAAAGAAACTAAGTGAGTGTGCATCCAACTTTCTTGCTCAGGAAGACCTAGGGCACTTTTGAGGAAGCCCAACATTGGAATATACAAGCCAAGTTCTATAATGAAAATTTTCCACTAGTATATGAAAGTGACAATATATGAGACTCGCTATCATGAAGATCATGGTGCTACTTTGAAGCACAAGTGTGGAAAAAGGATAGTAGCATTGTCCCTTCTCTCTTTTTCTCTCATATTTTTTTTATTTGGGCCTTTTCTCTTCTTTTTTATGGCCACACCTTTTTTTTCGTCCGGAGTCTCATCCCGACTTATGGGGGAATCATAGTCTCCATCATCATTTCCTCACTGGGACAATGCTCTAATAATGATGATCATCACACTTTATTTTTTCTTACAACTCAACAATTACAACTCGATACTTAGAACAAAATATGACTCTATATGAACGCCTCCGGCAGTGTACCGGGATATGCAATGAATCAAGAGTGACATGTATGAAAGAATTATGAACGGTGGCTTTGCCACAAATACAATGTCAACTACATGTTCATGCAAAAAGCAATATGACAAAAGTAATGTGTGTCATATGAACGGAACGGTGGAAAGTTGCATGGCAATATATCTCGGATTGGCTATGGAAATGCCATGATAGGTAGGTATGGTGGCTGTTTTGAGGAAGGTATATGGTGGGTGTATGATATCGGCAAAAAGTGGGCGGTATTAGATAGGCTAGCAATGGCGGAAGGGTGAGAGTGCGTATAATCCATGGACTCAACATTAATCAAAAGAACTCATGCACTTATTGCAAAAATTTAGAAGTCATCAAAAACCAAAGCACTAAATGCATACTCCTAGGGGGGATAGATTGGTAGGAAAAGACCATCGCTCGTCCCCGACTGCCACTCATAAGGAAGACAATCAATAAATAAAATTATGCTCCGACTTCATCAAAAAGCGGTTCACCATACGTGCATGCTACGGGAATCACAAACTTCAACACAAGCATTCTTTAAATTCATAATCACCCCAACTAGCATTGCTTTGATATTATAACCTCCATATCTCAAAACAATTATCAAGCATCAAACTCATCTTAGTATTCAACGCACTCAAAAGAAAGTTTCACAAATCTTGAATACCAAGTATATTAACATTAAACAAATTACCATGCTATTAACGACTCTCAAAATAATCTAAGTGAAGGATGAGAGATTAATAGTTTCTTTAAAACAAATCCACCACCGTGCTCTAAAAGATCTAAGTGAAGCACTAGAGCAAAAATTATTACGCTCAAAAAGGTTTAAGTGAAGCACTATGAGCAAAACTATCAAGCTCAAAAGATATAAGTGAAGCACATAGAGTATTCTAGCAAATTCTAAATCATGTATGGCTCTCTCAAAAGGTGTGTACAGAAAGGATCATTGTGGTAAACTAACAAGCAAAGACACAAATAATACAAGATGCTCCAAGCAAAACACATGACATGTGGTGAATAAAAATATAGCTCCAAGTAAATTACCGATGGAAGTAGACGAAAGAGGGGATGCCTTCCGGGGCATCCCCAAGCTTTGACTTTTTGGTGTCCTTGGATTATCTTGGGGGTGACATGGGAATCCCCAAGATTAGGCTCTTGCCACTCTTTGTTCCATAATCCATGAAAAGAATTCACTCAAAACTTGAAAACTTCACAACACAAAACTCAATAGAAATCTCGTGAGCTCCGTTAGTGAAAAAAAATAAAAGACTACTTTAAGGTACTGTAATGAACTCATTCTTTATTTATATTGGTGTTAAACCTACTGTATTCCAACTTCCTTATGGTTTATAAACTAATTTATTAGCCATAGATGCATTGAAATAAGCAAACAACACGCGAAAAACAGAATCTGTCAGAAACAGAACAGTCTGTAGCAATCTGTAACTAACGCAAACTTCTGGAACTCTAAAAATTCTACCAAAATAGGAAGTACTGGAAAATTTGTTTATTGATCAGCAGCAAAAAGAATCAATGCAAAAGCACGTTTCTGTGATTTATTGAATTGTTTCTTGTGAGAGCAAAGTTTCTGTTTTTCAGCAGAATCAAATAAACTATCATCATAGCTTATCCTATAGGTTCTACTTGGCACAAACACTAATTAAAAGATAAATACACATCTAAACAGAAATTAGATGGATTATTTATTCCTAAACAGAAGCAAAAACAAAAAGAACACAAAAAAAAATTGGGTTGCCTCCCAACAAGCGCTATCGTTTAACGCCCTTAGCTAGGCATAAAAGCAAGGATATATCTAAGTTTTGCCATCTTTGGTAGGCAATCCATAAGTGGCTCTCATGATAGATTCATATGGTAATTTTATTTTCTTTCTAGGGAAGTGTTCCATACCCTTTCTCAAGGGAAATTGGAATCTAATATTCCCTTCCTTCATATCAATAATCGCACCAATCGTTCTAAGGAAAGGTCTACCAAGAATAATAGGACATGAAGGATTGCAATCTATATCAAGAACGATAAAATCTACGGGCACATAATTCCTATTTGCAACAATAAGAACATAATTAATTCTTCCCATAGGCTTTTTAATAGTAGAATCCGCAAGATGCAAGTTTAGAGAGCAATCTTCAAAGCACGGAAATCTAGCAAATCACACAAAGTTTTGGGAATAGTGGAGACACTAGCACCCAAATCACACAAAGCATGAAACTCATAATCTTTAATTTAAATTTTGATAGTAGGTTACCACTCATCATAGAGTTTTCTAGGGATAGAAACTTTCAACTCAAGTTTTTCTTCATAAGATTGCATAAAAGCATGAACAATGTGTTCGGTAAAGGCCTTATTTTGACTATAAGCATGAGGAGAATCTAGCACTGATTGCAACAAAGAAATACAACCAATCAAAGAGAAATTTTCATAATTAAATTCCTTGAGATCCAAAATAGTGGGTTTAGCAACATCAAGATTTTTATTTCTTTCAATCCCACTTTCATCAATTTCATCATCAAGATCTACAAACTCCGAATTCTTAGAACGCCTTCTAGGTAAAGGAAGATCATATTCAGTTTCATCAAAATTCATATTGCAAAACAAAGATTTAAAAGGGGACACATCAATAACTTTTAGATCTTCATCTTGATTTTCATAGGAATCGGAAGAACACGCTTTAATAAAGGCATCTTTGGAAGCACGCATCCTAGCGGTTCTTTCCTTGCACTCATCAATGGGAATTCTCATAGCTTTGAGAGACTCATTGATATCATGCTTAGGAAGAATAGATCTAAGCTTTAAAGAATCAATTTCAAGAGAAATTCTATCAACGTTCCTAGCCAAATCATCAACTTTAAGCAATTTCTCTTCGAGCAAAGCATTAAAATTCTTTTATGAATTCATAAACTCTTTAACGCTACTCTCAAATTCAGAGGGCATATTATTAAAATTTCCATAAGAGTTGTTGTAGGAATTTCCATAATTATTAGAAGGATTGCTAGGATAAGGCCTAGGATTAAAATTCCCTCTATACGCATTATTTCCAAAACTATTCCTACCAACAAAATTCACATCCATAGATTCATTATTATTCTCAATCAAAGTAGATAAAGGCATATCATTGGGATCAAGAGAAGTATTTTAGTAGCAAACATCTTCATAAGTTCATCCATCTTTTCACTCAAAACATTGATTCCTTCTATAGCATGCACCTTTTTACTAGAAGATCTTTTGGTATGCCATTGAGAATAATTAGCCATGATATTTTCAAGCAATTTTGTAGCATCTCCTAACGTAATTTCCATAAACATGCCTCCTGCGGCCGAATCTAAAAGATTTCTAGAAGCAAAATTTAATCCGGCATAAAAAATTTGTATGATCATCCATAAATTCAAACCATGAGTAGGGAAATTGTGAAGCATCAATTTCATTGTTTCCCAAGATTGGGCAACATGCTCATGATCAAGTTGTTTAAAATTCATAATATCATTCCTAAGAGTGATGATCTTAGCGGGAGGAAAATACTTAGAGATAAAAGCATCTTTGCACTTGTTCCAAGAATCAATACTATTTTTAGGCAAAGACAAAAACCAAAATTTAGCACGATCACTAAGTGAAAACGGAAATAACTTTTATTTGACAATATTGTTATCCATATCTTTCTTCTTTTGCATATCACACAAAGCAATAAAATTGTTTAGATGAGTAGCGGCATCTTCACTAGGAAGGCCGGCAAATTGATCTTTCATAACAAGATTCAGCAAAGCGGTATTGATTTCACAAGACTCATCATTACTAATAGGAGCAATCGGAGTACTAAGGAAATCATTATTATTGGTATTCAAGAAATCACACAATTTGGTATTATCTTGCACCATGGCAACAAGTAATCCAACACACAAGCATAGGCAAACGAGAAAAAGGCGAAAGAGAAAGAGAGGAGGAGATTGGGAAAGAGAGGGCGAATAAAACGGCAAGGGTGAAGTGGGGGAGAGGAAAACGAGAGGCAAATAATGTAATGCGAGAGATAGGGATTGTGATGGGTACTTGGTATGGTTGACTTTTGCGCAAACTCCCCGGCAACGGTGCCGGAAATTCTTCTTGCTACCTCTTGAGCACTGCGTTGGATTTCCCCGAAGAGGAGAGGATGATGCAGTAAAGTAGCGTAAGTATTTCCCTCAGTTTTTGAGAACCAAGGTATCAATCCAGTAGGAGATCACGCACGAATCCCTCGTACCTACACAAAACGATAACTACTCGCAAACAACACGATTAGGGGTTGTCAATCCCTTCACGGTCACTTACGAGGGTGAGATCTAATAGAGATGATAAATAATATTTTTGGTATTTTTGATATAGAGATGCAAAGTAAAAAGTAAAAGGCAAAGTAAAAACAAAGCAAGTAATAAAGTAATGGAGATTGATATGATGAGAATAGACCCGGGGGCCATAGGTTTCACTAGTGGCTTCTCTCAAGAGCACAAGTATTCTACGGTGGGTGAACAAATTACTTTTGAGAAATTGGTAGAAAAGCGAATAATTATGAGATTATCTAGGTATGATCATGTATATAGGCATCACATCCGAGACAAGTAGATCGAAACGATTATGCATCTACTACTATTACTCCACTCATTGACCGCTATCCAGCATGCATCTAGAGTATTAATTTAAAAACAGAGTAACGCCTTAAGCAAGATGACATGATGTAGAGGGATAAATTCATGCAATATGATAAAAAAACATCTTGTTATCCTCGATGGCAACAATACAATACGTGCCTTGCAACCCTTTCTGTCACTGGGTAAGGACACCGCAAGATTGAACCCAAAGCTAAACACTTCTCCCATTGCAAGAACTACCAATCTAGTTGGCCAAACCAAACGGATAATTCGAAGAGACTTGCAAAGATAACTCAATCATACATAAAAGAATTCAGAGAAGAATAAAATATTATTCATAGATAAGCTGGATCATAAACCCACTATTCATCGGTCTCAACAAACACACCGCAAAAAGAAGATTACATTGAATAGATCTCCACAACAAAGGGGGAGAACATTGTATAGAGATCCAGAAAGAGAGAAGAAGCCATCTAGCTACTAGCTATGGACCTGAAGGTCTAAAGTAAACTACTCACACTTCATTGGAGAGGCTATGGTGTTGATGTTGAAGCCCTCCATGGTAGATGCCCTCTCCGGCAGAGCTCCGGAACAGGCTCCAAGATGGGATCTCGCGGATACAGAAAGTTGCGGCAGTGGAATTAGGTTTTTGGCTCTGTATTTGATCTGACGGGGGTACGTAGGTATATATAGGAGGAAGGAGTACATCGGGGAGCAACAGGGGGCCCACGAGGCAGGGGGCGCGCCCAGGGGGGCGCGCCCTCCACCCTCGTGACCGCCTCTGGTACTTCTTGGAGTAGGGTCCAAGTCTCCTGGATCACGTTCGGTGAGAAAATCACGTTCCCGAAGGTTTCATTCCGTTTGGACTCTGTTTGATATTTTGTTTCTTCGAAATACTGAAATAGGCAAAAACAACAATTCTGGGTTGGGCCTCCGGTTAATAGGTTAGTCCCAAAAATAATATAAAACTGGAAAATAAAGCCCAATATAGTCCAAAACAGTAGATAAAGTAGCATGGAGCAATCAAAAATTATAGATACGTTGGAGACGTATCAGGAACCTAATCAGCTACCGGGAGTCCTGAGGGATGTAATTCAGCACCATCTCAACGTGTGTCCCAACGTGCGCCCTGTGAAGCAGAAGGCACGGCGGCAGTCCACGGAGAAGCAGGCCTTCATCATCCAAGAAACCCGCAAGTTAGAAGCAGCAGGGGTCATCCGCGAGGTTCGCTACACAGATTGGCTGGCCAACCTGGTCGTCGTGCCAAAGAAGGGGGGAAAGGAAGGCATGTGTGTCGACTTCACCAACCTCAACAAAGCCTGCCCGCAGGATCCATTCCCACTTCCTCGCATCGACCAGATCGTTGACTCCACCGCCGAGTGTGACCTACTGTGCTTCCTGGATGCCTTCTCAGGCTATCATCAGATCAAAATGGCGGTGGAGGACGTGGAGAAGACAGCCTTCCTAACCCCATGTGGAGTATACTGCTACACCTGCATGCCGTTCGGGTTGCGCAATGCAGGCGCAACCTTCCAGCGGTTGATGCACATCGCTCTGGGGCGACAGCTGGGGAGGAACGCTGAAGCTTACGTGGATGACATTGTGGTAGAGTCTCGGGAGGCGAAGACCCTGATACAGGACCTGGAGGAAACCTTCACGAGCCTCAGTGAAGTGGACCTGCGGCTCAACCCAGAGAAGTGTGTATTTGGAGTCCCCTCGGGCAAGCTCCTAGGCTTCCTCGTATCGCACAGAGGCATTGAGGCTAACCCAGAGAAGGTCAAAGCAGCCGAGGACATGAGTCCGCCAAAGACCCTCAGGGAAATGCAAAAGCTCACCGGGCACGTAAACCGCATTAGGGCGTTTCATCTCCAAGTTGGGAGAGTGGGCGCTGCCGTTCTTCAAGCTGATGAAGAGGAAAGGCCCCTTCGAATGGACTGAAGAGGTCGACAAAGCATTCCAAGACCTCAAGAGGTACTGAGGGAGTCCTGGATTAGGGGATGTCCGGAAGGCCGGACTATGACCTTCGGCCGGACTCCTGGACTATGAAGATACAAGATTGAAGACTACGTCCCGTGTCCGGATGGGACTTTCCTTGGCGGGGAAGGCAAGCTTCGCGATACGATATGAAGATCTCCTCCCATTGTAACCGACTCTGTGTAACCCTAGCCCTCTCCGGTGTCTATATAAACCGGAGAGTTTTAGTCCATAGGACGAACAACAATCATACCATAGGCTAGATTCTAGGGTTTAGCCACTCCGATCTCGTGGTAGATCTACTCTTGTACTACCCATATCATCAATATTAATCAAGCAGGAGTAGGGTTTTACCTCCATCGAGAGGGCCCGAACCTGGGTAAAAACATCGTGTCCCTTGTCTCCTGTTACCATCCGCCTAGACGCACAGTTCGGGACCCCCTACCCGAGATCCGCCGGTTTTGACACCGACATTGGTGCTTTCATTGAGAGTTCCTCTATGTCGTCACCTTTTAGGCCCGATGGCTTCTTCGATCATCAACCGCGACGCGGTCCAGGATGAGACTTTTCTCCCCAGACCGATCTTTGTATTCGGCGGCTCCGCACTGCGGGCTGACTCGTTCGGCCATCTGGAGCAGATCGAGAGCTACCCCCCTGGCCGTCAGGTCAGGTTTGGAAGCTTGAACTACACGGTCGACATCCGTGCGGACTTGATCTTCGACGGATCCGAGCCACAACCGGGCGCGCCGCACTATCATGATGGGCACGATTTAGCTCTGTCATGGGACAACGCCCAGAGCGTCGCTCAGGTGCCCGCTCCGACCATTAGCTCGGAGCCCACTACGCCAGTCAGGGACGAACGGTTATACGCCACCCGGAAACTGCAATCTCTATGGCGATAGAGCCGGATACCAGCCTAGTCCCTCGCAAGGCCCGTGACTCCGAGGTGCCGGACTCCGTAAATCGCGCACCTCTCCCGGTTAAGCCCGATTGGGCTCCGGTCATGGAGTTCACTGCCGCGGATGTCTTTCAGCACTCACCTTTCGGCAACATCCTGAATTCGTTAAAGTCTCTCTCTTTGTCAGGAGAGCCCTGGCCGGACTACCGCCAACACGGTTGGGACGCGGACGACGAAGAAATTTGTAGCCCACCCACCACGCACTCTGTAGCCACTGTCGACGATTTAACCTACATGCTCGACTTCGACTCCGAAGACATCGACGGCATGGACGCTGATAAAGGAGACGATCAAGAACCAGCACCTATAGGGCTCCGGAAAAACACCTCATCATACGATGTATATATGGCGGACACACACAACAAAAGCGACTACGAGGACCAAAAGGATGCGGCCAGAGATCGCTCCCCCGAGAAACAATCAAAGCGGAGGCGTAAGCGCAAGTCCAAGCCCCACCTCGACAAAAACCCAGCCATAGAGCAGGGTGACTCAACGGACGATGAACATGCCGTCGAGAATCCGTCCAAGCAGGGCAGACAGTCCAAACAACCAATCCCCGGGAAGGATAATAGCCCGAACGACCTCACACCAGACAAATTGTTGGAACATCAGAACCTCCACCAAAGGCTTGTCCCCACTGCACGTAGCCTGAAAAAACAGAAGCGGAGGCTCAAGACAGCGGAGGTTGCACTCAGGATCAGATGGGCAAGTTACTCAATACCGCACACAAGTACGGCAGTAGTCGCCACACAAAGAGCTATCCGAAGCGAAAACTACTACCGGAATTTGACGAAGAGGCCATAAAGCCCCCACAGTCAAAAAATAAGGACGCCACAAGGTCGGATAGATGACCCTACGATCAATCTCACGCGTCAAAGGATGCCGCACTCAATATAGCACGCGATCCGTCCAAGAATCCGCATCAGAAAATTGGCCCTACCAGATCCATTTATAGGCCAAGAAAGCAAGCTCCAATGAGTGATGCAACGCAAAAAATACCCGAAAATTGCGGCACGCCTAAATACAGGGGTGCCGCACACCCCTTATGCTTTACTGATGAGGTGCTGGATCATGAATTCCCAGCCGGATTCAAGCCAGTGAACATAGAACCATACGACGGAACAACAGACCCTGGAGTCTGGATCGAGGACTACATCCTCCACATACACATGGCCAGAGGAGACGACCTCCACGCCATAAAATACTTACCCCTTAAGCTCAAAGGGATAGCCCGGCATTGGCTTAAAAGCCTTCCCGAGAACACCATGAGAAGTTGGGCAGTGCTTGAGGATGCTTTCCGAGCAAATTTTCAAGGGACCTATGTCCGGCCCCCGGATGCAGACGATCTAAGCCATATAACTCAGCAGCCCGGAGAGTCAGCGAGGAAGCTCTGGAACAGATTCCTTATCAAAAAGAATCAGATAGTCGACTGTCCGGATGCAGAGGCCCTAGCAGCTTTCAAACATAGCATTCGAGACGAATGGCTCGCCAGACACCTCGGCCAAGAAAAGCCACGAACAATGGCCGCATTAACAAGCCTCATGACCCGCTTCTGTGCCAGAGAGGATAGCTGGCTGGCAAGAAGCACCACCAGCGACCCGAATATGTCTGAACTCAGAGATGGGAACGGGAAGCCGCGCCGTAACAACGAACCGCGCCGGATAAAGGACAAAAGCCCGATGAGCACGGCAGTAAACGCCGGATTCAAAAGTCCTCGGCAAAATCAGAAAAAGATGCCCCCCAAAGAAGATAGGGACGAGCTATCCAACCTCAACAAAACTTTGGACAAAATATGTAAAATCCACAGCACTCCGGGGAGACCTGCAAACCATACCCACCAAGATTGTTGGGTCTTTAAGCAGTCCGGCAAGCTCAACGCCGAACACAAGGGGCTCAACACACCAAGCGAAGATGACAATGCACCCCACGAGCAGATCACCGGAGAACAAAAGAAGTTCCCACAAGACGTCAAGACAGTAAATCTACTTCATGCGGCAAAGAAGAATAGAACGGCACCTACTACGACACGCGCCGTACAGCCAGCCCCGGAGGAGCAACCCCACTGGTCGTTACAACCAATCACCTTTGATCATCTGGGTTACTCTAGAGGAGACCAGAACGAAGGCTGGACCGCCTTGGTCTTAAATCCAATCATTAACGGACTCCAATTTACGAACGTCCTTATGGACGGCGGCAGCGACTTGAACCTGTTATATCAGGACACAGTCCGCAAACTCGGGGTAAACCCAGTCGCAATCCACCTCGGCAACACTTCCTTCCAAGGAGTAACGCAAGGTTCGGATACCCCAAGTATGGGTTCCCTTACGTTAGAAGTCACGTTCGGATCACCCGACAACTTCCGAAGAGAAAAGCTAACATTCCACATCGCCCCATTCGTAAGTCGCTACCAAGCGCTACTGGGACGTGAAGCTTTCGCCCGCTTTAACGCAATACCGCACTACGCATCCCTTACACTTAAAATGCCCGGTCCAAAGGGCATCATCTCATTACAAGGGAACATAAATTGACCCCCAAAGTACGGGCAGGGGTGCGGTTGCCTAGGCAGCTGCCCACAAATCCAGCCCTACTATCCCGGACATGCCTCGACGAGTCCGGCGTCAACATGCTTAAATTACCGCATACCCTAGAGCAAGGGGCTCCGTGTGCTCACGCCCGGAGACAATACGGCCCAACTCTTGCTCCAACTATATTTTGTTTATTTCGATATAGATTTCTCGCACGCTTATTTTTTTACTACGTTCCTCTCTTTCGCAGACGAGCATCGTGCTACGCCCGTCCAGGATACGGCACGATGGAGACACAGGCGCAGACGTGCAGTAGGGACCTGTTCCAAGGATTCTCTTCAGATTAAGACCCTGCGTAAACCTTTTTTACTGTCTCTTGTTGATAACATCCCCCGGTTTTCTCTATAGCCGAGGAGGAGGCTGGCGTCTTGGCATGTGGCCACGTCAGAATTTTTTTGCACGTACCTGGACACTAGGGGCTTTTTTACCAAGGGCTCTATTTCGGCCCGTCTTCATAAAGACCGAACACCTTAGGGAGTGTTCGGCGTCGTGAGTTTGGCCCTATATGTACCAGCTTCGAATCATGTCTTTGGTCAAATGTTGGGTTTGCCCGGCTCCTGTGTTTTGTTGCCTTACATTCCGTTATATCGGCTAACGCGGCACCCGGAGAACTACTGCGATTGTGCCCCGGTTCGGCCGGGTGAGCACCTCAGTAGAGAAAGCCGAAAACTGACTGTCATGATATAGCGAGAGACTGGTCAACCACTCGATGACTTTCGGAATCTTTAGGATTCCCCTGCATTAACAAAGGGCCGCTTCCCGGTCAGGCACACTCGCGCCCTGAATTCGGGCGAGCACGGTGCCCCTAGGGGCTATTCAGTAGTCCCACTGTCAAACTCCTATGGCTAAGTGAAAGTGATAAAGCATTATAGTCCGGTTGCCTAGTTCGCCGCGCTACCACCTCCTTTTATAGGACAAAGATGTTGGATTAAGTGCGAACAGACGCCTTTTTGCGAACACCCCCGCATTCTATGCGTGGGGGCTGAAGCCAACGACTGCCATCTTTCAGTTTACATACAAATGTATACATTAAACGGCCGCACAGGAGGTATCATGATTCTTGCAAGCACAAGTATAAAAAAGCTTTTTTCATAAAAACACAATTCGTCTTACAAATAGTATAAGCTATTCGAACACAGCATCCTTCGAGCACTGCGACTCTATTATACGAGCGCCGGGAAGAACTTCCTCAAAATAGTGCTTGGCAGGTACTCGGCTTTCGTCCGAATCTTGGGACGCAACAATACTGGCCTTCATATCTGCCCAGTATGTCTTGACACGGGCAAGAGCCATCTGTGCGCCCTCTATGCACGCCAACCTCTTCATTGCATCAGCATGCGGCACCGAACCAAGAAATTGCTGCACCAAGCCAAAATAGCTCTTCGGCTCTGGCTCCTTCGGCCACAGACGACTCGCGACAAATTTCATGGCGAGACCGAATAATCTATTCAGTTCCGCCCACGCGGCTAAATGGTCAGAGACTGACAGCGGGCGCTCTGGATTGTGGTACTGCGACCAAAAAAGCTCTTCCAATTTATGGTCACCTCGGCTGCGGAAGTGTTCGGTCGCGTCCGCCGGACTTGCGGCCAAATCCAGATAAGCGTTGTCCGAACTCCACTGCCGGTCTAATGGAGCATACTTAGGGTCTCCGAACTTCATCCGCAGCATATAAGGCTTTCCAGCCGTGATATCTCCGGCCTGACGCAGCTCCTCCTTCATCACTCTCATAGCAGAGCGAGTATCCTTGGCTTCGGCCGTGATCCTTTCAAGATCTTTCTGAGCCGCCCTATCTTCTTTCTCAAGCAATCTATAGCGGTCGGTAGCATCCCTCAATTCTATGGCCATCTCGGCCATTTCCTTCTTGCTCTGGCAGTGAGCAGCCTGTTCGGCTTTTAGCTCTTCAGCCGCTTTAAAAACAGCCGCATCACTTTTTCTTGCTTGCTCTCTGGCTCGGGCAAGTTCCGCCCGAAGGCTCTCCACGGCAGCAGCACCATCTACATCAAGTATATATATAAGGCCCGAGCATCAAGCTCCTATTACTGGGTGTCTTTTGAACATACCTTGAGCCTCGTCTAGCCGCTTATTTACAAGCGCGATGTCGGCATCGGCCACGTCAAGTTGCTGCTTTAGTTCGGCAGATTCACCAGTCCGGCTAGCCACCGAGCGCCTCACCACCTTCATGGAATAAGCAACATATTATACCTGGGATTATGATCCTCTGTGCACCGTCATTCATGACGACACACAGAGTCTCAGGGGCTACCATTCATACAGGGCACATTTAATATGCGGCTCTACCAAAAGGTACACCTTTTTACATACCTTAAAGCCTGTTAGTAAACTCCTGGCAGCTTCGTACAATCCGCTTTCTGTGGATGAAATCCTTCCAATCATCATATTCATCAACATACGGTGTTCTTCTGATATGGACGCCCTACCAAGCAGATCCTTCAGCACCTCCGCCGGCACGCAAGAGGGTGTCGGACTAGTCTGACGACCTTTCCCAGGGTTCGGACTTGAAAAAGCCCTCCGGGACGATACCTCAGGGTCGCCAGCCTCGTAGGACGGGGGAGCAAGGGGAGGCGTTTCGCTCTCTATCATCTCTGGACAAAGATCCCCTGAAGATGAGCTCTGCTGAGAAGGGTTGAGATCCGAACTGCAAGATAATGCTTCGGTTATTTTCCTCAGGAATAAAACATGAATGTGATTCATTATGGAACCCCTCCCTTCACTTCCGCCTCGGGGGAGAGCGGGTCCCCTTTAGGGGGCGATTCGGGTGACGCGTCCACCGGTGCCGAACCCTCTGACGAAGATTTCTTTCCCCATTTTGAGGTTATCACCTCTGGGTCTTCAGGGGCAGTCCTTTTCTTTCCCTGGTCGAGAGAATTTTTGATTCTTCCCTTCTTGACGGCCTCCTTCGTGGAGGCGGTAGCTCCTTGGTCCCCCCTTTTTCCTCCGCCAACGGCGCAGCCTCCAGCATCCTGGTCAGCATAGGATTCGGCATGGTCTCGGGCAAGGGGGCTGGACACCTGATAAGCTTAGCCTTTGCTATCCACTCCTGTTCAAAGGGCAACTCTGCTAAAGGGTAGATTTGATAAAAATATGGATGGTATGTGCAGATATGGAGCTACTTACTTTAGCATCTGGGCGGTTGCAGCTCAGACCAGCATCCTCGGACAGATCCGGACACCTTGCTTGTGATCCGAAGAACAATTTGTACATCTCCATGGGCATCATTCCCATGAAATGTTGTAGGACCCGTGGTCCCTCAGGATTGAATTCCCATAGGCGGAGAGGTCGACGTTTACAGGGCAGTGTGCGGCGAATCACCATGACTTGCGCCACCACGGTCAGATTGATATCTCATTCTAGAAGATCTCGAATACGACCCTGTAGCAAGGGCACGTCTTTCGACGGCCCCCAGATAAGTCTTTCATTAACCCATGATGCCAGACGTGGTGGGGGACCCGAGCGAAAAGTAGGCGGTGCCACCCATGTGGTGCCTCTAGGGGCTGTGATGTAAAACCAGTCCTGTTGCCATAAGCCGAGCTCCTCTTGAAAAGAGCCTTCGGGCCATGGAGCGTCGGCCATCTTGCTTATTATAGCTCCTCCGCACTCAGCGTGCTGCCCCTCGATCATCTTCGCTTCCACCTTGAAGGTTTTTAGCCACAATCCGAAGTGAGGAGTGATATGAAGGAAGGCCTCACATACGACAATGAATGATGAGATTTGGAGGATGGACTCCGGAGCTAAGTCGTGGAACTCCAGCCCGTAATAAAACATGAGCCCCCTCACGAAGGGATCAATCGGGAAGCTTAGCCCCCGAAGGAAGTGAGTTGCGAACACCACACTCTCACCGGGCTGGGGAGTGGGAATGACCTGCCCTTGAGCAGGCAGCCTATGCGAGATTTCACCGGTTAGATACCTGGCATCTCTCAGCTTTCGCACATCTTCTTCCGTAACAGAGGAAGGCATCCACTGGCCTTCAAGGTCAGAGCCGGACATCGTCGAAGGTCTGAAGCGCCTAAAACTAGAGCTTTGGGTGTTGGAACTCGAAGCAGGGGCGGATTCGATTGGATTGAAAAGGAGGGAGCCGAGCCTTGGTCCCTTTATAAAGGAGTTGAATACCAAGAGCCCTCCCCGTAACCGTTTGAGACTCGCTTTCAATTAGGGAGTCATACCAAAGGCACGGTTGGGTTACCCCCACCCGTATTGATGAGAATCCTGGAATAAGGGGACACGATCTCTGCTTTGACAAGACGTGCCAAGGAAACCACCTCGCTAAATGCGCTGAGGTGGAACAATAAAATAAATAAAGAGCCTGGCTGTGGCATGATGTCACGCCACGGAATACGTCAGCAAATCCGATTGATACAAATATTATTCTCTCTACGAAGGAGTGTGGAACTTATTTTGCAGAGCCGGACACCACCCTGGTGTTCAACATCTTCTATGAAATATTCGAAGGAGGAACCCGCCTTGCAATGCTGAAGACAACTTGCGCCCGGACTCGTCGTCATTGAAGCCTGGTTCAGGGGCTACTGAGGGAGTCCTGGATTAGGGGGTGTCCGGATGGCCGGACTATGACCTTCGGCCGTACTCCTGGACTATGAAGATACAAGATTGAAGACTCCGTCCTGTGTATGGATGGGACTTTCCTTGGCGGGGAAGGCAAGCTTGGCGATACGATATGAAGATCTCCTCCCATTGTAACCAACTCTGTGTAACCCTAGCCCTCTCCGGTGTCTATATAAACCGGAGAGTTTTAGTCCATAGGACCAACAACAATCATACCATAGGCTAGATTCTAGGGTTTAGCCACTCCGATCTCGTGGTAGATCTACTCTTGTACTACCCATATCATCAATATTAATCAAGCAGGAGTAGGGTTTTACCTCCATCGAGAGGGCCCAAACCTGGGTAAAAACATCGTGTCCCTTGTCACCTGTTACCATCCGCCTAGACGCACAGTTCGGGACCCCCTACCTGAGATCCGCCGGTTTCGACACCGACAGGTACCTAACCAGCCCCCCGGTGATGGTGGCCCCTCGCCCTCAGGAGCCTCTGGTGCTCTACCTTGCAGCCACCCCTTATTCCGCCAGCGCAGCCCTCGTAGCAGTCCGGAAGGAGCGTCAGGCCTCGGCCGCCGTCGCTCCCCCAGCCGAGGCAGAGCAGGGCACGAAAGGCCTCGCAGAGGCCACGACCGCAGCAGAGAAAGATCAGCCCCACCAAGAGAGCGCACCAGGAGCAGAGGAGGCTCCTTCAGGCGACCAGGGCATGAGAGCCGCGCCGCCCCAGGAGGCGCCCCAGCCTCCAGAGGACGCGGGCTGCACCGGCACCCTCAATCTCGTCGAGCATCTGGTTTACTTCATCAGTATGGTGTTGCGGGACGCAAGGGCGCGGTACCCAATGCCTCAGAAGCTACTCCTTGCACTGTTGGTAGCCTCGCACAAGCTACGGCACTACTTTCAGGGCCATCCCATCAAGGTCGTCTCAGCCTATACCCTGGAGAGGGTGCTCAAGAGCCCCAATTCAGCGGGGAGGGTTGCCAAATGGAACATCGAACTACAAGCATTCCAGCTAGAATTCAGCACTACCAGGGTCATTAAGGGGGCTGCGCTCGCGGATTTCATGGCGGAATGGACAGAGGCGCCCAGGCTCAAACTGGGCAAGGACCGGTCACTCTCCCCGGGGAGTGAAGCGCCGGATGGTTGGGTGATGTACTTCGACGGAGCATTCGCGCGGCAGGGCGCAGGGGCTGGCGCAGTGCTCATATCCCCCACTCAAGACAAGCTTTAGTATGATGTGCAGCTCTGTTTCCAGCATGGGGAGAAGGTCTCCAACAACATAGCAGAATATGAGGGAGTGATAGCGGGCTTGAGGGCAGCCATCGCCTTGGGAGTAAAACGAATCACCATCAAAGGTGACTCGCAACTCCTCGTCAATTTCTCCAACAAAGTGTACGAGCCAAAGGATGAGCATATGGAAGCGTACCTCGCTGAGGTCCGCAAGATGGAGAAGCAGTTTTAGGGGCTGGAGTTGTAGCATGTGCCTCGCGGTACCAATCAGGAGGCTGACGACATCGCCAAGAGAGCATCCAGGCGGCTACCTCATGAGCCGGGCGTCTTCGAGGAGCGGCTCTTCAAACCCTCGGCGACACCAACGTTGTCAAGCACGGCGCAGCCTAGGGAGGAACTCCCTCAGCCACCTGCCTCGGGAGCCCCGGCCTGCGGCCCGGCCTTGGGGGCACGCCTGCTTCTGGCGTTGGAGCCTCGGGAAGAATGTTGGATGGCAAAATTCAAGGCCTACTTGACGCAAGGGACTCTGCCGGAGAAGGAGGAGGACGCGGAACGCATAGGACGGCAGGCCACGGCCTACAACATCAAGGATGGGAGCTCTACCGAAGGCGGCCGAACGATGTGTCCCTGCGTTGCATTCCCAGAGAGCAAGGGAAGGAGCTGCTGGCAGACATACATGGCGGAGACTGTGGGCACCACTCATCCTCGCGCACCCTCGTTGGCAAGGCATTTCGCAGCGGGTTCTACTGGCCCACAGCGCTCAACGACGCTGTTGAGCTAGTGAAGGCTTGTGAGGCCTGCCAGTTCCACGCCAAGCAGATCCACTAGCCGGCGGGGGGACTGCAGACCATGCCCCTCTCATGGCCATTTGCAGTTTGGGGGCTCGACATTCTGGGCCCGTTCCCTCGGGCGCTAGGGGGCTACTCCTACCTCTACGTCGCCGTGGACAAGTTCACCAAGTGGGCCGAAGTAGAAGCCGTTCGCACCATACCCACGGGCTCAGCAGTCAAGTTCATCAAGGGCCTCGTGAGCCGATTTGGGTGCCTAACCGCATTATCACCGACAACGGTTCGTAGTTCACCAGTAATCTTTTCAAAACATACTGCGCTAACCTCGGAACATAGGTATGCTACGCCTCGGTGGTGCACCCCCGGAGAAACGGCCAGGCTGAACGAGCCAACGCGGAGGTCCTGAGGGGCCTCAAAATCAGAACCTTCAAGAAGAAGCTAGAAGCCTGCGGCAGGGGCTGGTACGACGAGCTCCAATCCGTGTTGTGGTCCATCCGCACGATCGCAACCAAGTCGACTGGCGAAACCCCGTTCTTTCTGGTTTATGGAGCTGAAGCCGTTCTCCCTCACGAGGTCAGGCGTCATTCCGCACGGGTCCTGGCGTTTGACGAGGCGCGGCAGGACGCCATGTGGGGGACGGATCTCGTGTTGGGGAGGAGCGTCACCGAGAAGCCGCGCTCCGAGCAGCAAGGTACCAACAAGCACTGTGGCGATACCACTGCTGCAACATCCGCCCCAGGACTCTTGAGGTAGGAGACCTCGTGCTCAGACGGGTTCTCTCCAGGGAGGGGCTGCATAAGCTCTCTCCCATGTGGGAGGGCCCGTTCAAGGTTGTTCATGTTTCCAGGCCCGGCTCCGCGCGCTTGGAGACCCAGGATAGGGTGCCTGTCCAGAACGCGTGGAACATTCAACACCTCCGAAGATTTTACCCCTGAAAAAGGCCCGATGCCTATGAAGAAGGCGAATGCCTGTGAAGTTGCCGCATTTTCGAAAAGGCCAGGTGCCTGTGAAGAAGGCGAATGCCTGTGAAGTTGTCGCGTTTTGGAAAAGGCCCGGTGCCTATGAAGTTGCCACGTTTTGGAAAAGGCCCGGTGCCTATGAAGAAGGTGAATGCCTGTGAAGTTGCCGCATTTTGGAAAAGGCTCGGTGCCTGTGAAGAAGGCGAATGCCTGTGAAGTTGCCACATTTTGG
>NC_041383.1:626940134-627111189 GCF_002162155.2 Triticum dicoccoides
GGCGAATGCCTGTGAAGTTGTCGCGTTTTGGAAAAGGCCCGGTGCCTGTGAAGAAGGCGAATGCCTGTGAAGTTGCCATGTTTTGGAAAAGGCCCGGTGAGTGTGAAGAAGGCGAATGCCTATGAAGTTGCCGTGTTTTGGAAAAGGCCCGGTGCCTGTGAAGAAGGCGAATGCCTGTGAAGTTGCTACGTTTTGGAAAAGGCCCGGTGCCTGTGAAGAAGGCGAATGCTTGTGAAGTTGCTGCGTTTGGGAAAAGGCCCGGAGCATATGAAGAAGACAAAGGCTTGTGAAGCTCGCCGCCCGTGACACTCTCACGTAATAATGAGTGGGGCTCTACACGCCCCGGAGTCTCCGGAGTGCCGCCCTCGGGCCTCGGGGGCTCCCGCCCACGCCGAGTGGCAGCACTTAGCTCTACGCTGGTGAGAAGACGTCGAAGACTAGATTAGGTACCGGACGCGCCTTCGTTCATTTGCTTTCCGCAGTTGGCTTGTCTGTTTCTATTTGAAGTTTTTACTGAAGCTATTACCGTTTCGAGCTCGCAACCCTTCGTCCATTTCACTTGTTTGCTTCGTTTTCTCTCGCGCAAAGTCTCACGAGGGAGGAACATGGGCACCCTCGCGAGTGTTTTCTACCCCGGTGATTTGGAACTTCCCTATTCGAGTCCGCTGCGGGAGCACCCCTCCCAGTCCGTGCCCCACGGGCATCGCGACACGATCACGGGACTTGGGTTGGTCATCCCCGCTACCAAGGCTAGAGACCATCCCTACTGACTATCCCCTGCAGGACACAAGGGGCACAACGAGGCCCTAGCCTCGGGAGGCGAGGACCGCAACGAGCTTCCCCCCCCCCCCACCCAAGCTAAGTAATTACCGCGCATAAACACGCGGAACAAGCACATAGCGCAGAAACGGTAGAAACAGCGCGCTAATTAAACAGCAACAGTTCAACATGCCCCCGTGGGGAACCAAACTACCTTCTTTTTGTGTAGGAAAGAAAGAAAAGGAAAACGGGCACGACTTGCCCGGCATCAACTCTCGTCCAGGGCTCGTACTGCCACCGGAGCTCAACTGGATTCTTTCTCCCGCTTCACCGAGGCACGATGACGGGCCGACCCGCTGCCCTCTCCCAGGCGAGCGCGCCAGCGAGGGGGGAAGTCGCGACCACCGCTGGAGGAGCTGTCGTCCGATGGGGAGTCACCAAAGCTTGGCGGGGCTCGGGCGCCGCTGCACGCGCGCCCCCCACCACCTTCATTCTGGCCAATGACGGGGCTGGGCGCACGGCCACGGTCATCGTCTTCGGGGCAGCATCTGGCGCGGCGGCCATCTTCCCCGAACACCCTCACGTAGAGGGTGGCATCACCGTCGAACTTAAAGTGCAGAGTGCACCGACGGCTCAGGCCGCGCGCGCGGGCAATCGTTTGCCAGCCGCGGGTCAAGGCCGCCTCCCCGACGGTGGAGACCTCTAGAGTAGCCCAAGAGGCCCTGCTGCAGCAACCATCTTCCTGAAGCCAAAGGCCGCCCGAGGCACCAGCCGGAAGTTCACCTACAAAGAAGCGGGGGAGCTTGAGCCAGGTGCCGGTCGGGTCCGCCGACCACACGACAAACTCCAGCAGCACCTCTGCCGAGCGAGAGTGCGGCCCAGGGGGTCGCGCAGCCCCAGCATACTTCTCGTCGGCAGCCGAGCGCCCTCCACCGTGCAGAGGACTGCTTCCACAGCCACGGGAAGCCGCAACGGGGGTCGTAGGGTGCTTGTGAGGGCGGCCCTGGCCACGCTTGGCCGGAGGAGAGCCAGGCCCTTCCTGGCGAGCCTTCCCTTTCTCGGTGGCTGAGAACCTCTTCGGCGGGGCCATGGGGATGACGAACGGCCAGGAAGAAGAAGGGGAGTAGCAGGAAGGGATGGACTGGAAGGGCTGGCGTCGTTCCGTACATATAGTCGGGGGAGGCCAACCGCTGGCCTCCACGATCATAGGTAATCATGACCCATTTTGCATGCAGGGACTTGTCAATTTGTGCAGTTGCCTAGGCATCATGGGGAAGCAGGGACGCCCATGTCCAATCAACCGCCACGCGGCGCCCAAGGCCGCAGGCTGTTGGGGCCCGCGGCGCTTCGCACTTGCCCCTTCGCTTCTCTACTAAGCCAAGTCCAGGTGCGCCTTGGGCCCGGGGGCTACTGTCGGCGTTCTGGGAACGGGGGTACCCAGACTTGCCTGCCTGCAGCCTGCGGCGTGGCTCAAGGAGTGGCCCAGTACGTCCCATCTTCATCGACTCAAGCTCAAGACCCTCGCGAGGGTCCAAGCCTCGCGGGGCGGACGACAGAAAGCTTCCTCAGGCACAGCCTCGTCAGGCTGGCTTGCGAGGAGGCGGAGATATCAAGGCAGGGAACCTCACGAGGTGCCCGTGACGCAAGCCATGATGGCCGAAGCCAGGCGGGCGCCAGCCTGCGCAGAGTCCTTGTTTCCTCTTTGGTGCAAAGGGGGCAAGCACTGGCAAGAGTATCAGGCAAAGGCAACCATTTCGGTGCAACAAGACCAAGACCAGCAGAAAGGCAGGATGGAGGTCATCATGGAGCCCAAGCTGGCGTCACCGTTAGAGTCTTTGGCAGGCGAGGACCGACTTTAGCCGGGATAAGTGTACTAGATGTTCCCCTTCAAAATGGCCAATTGTTGGAGCCCTTCCCGCTCAATATTTGGGAAGAGGACTAGGGCCTCGCTCTATAAATAGGGCTAGCCACCACGGTAGAAAGGATCATCTCATCTAGAGCCAACTGGTCCGGATTCAATCCTTCCCAAGAGGCATCACCTCCACAAGAACTCCTCCCCTCGTGAGGCAGTTCTTCCCTTGTATTGTTCATCATCAGCCCTTGAGGCAATCCACCACACCACAAACTAGAGTAGGGTATTACACCACAATGGTGGCCCGAACTAGTATAAACCTCGTGTCCCTTGTGTTCTTCTTCGTGTAGTTTTAGATCCTTGCGAGGCGACGAGGCGTGAGTAGGTAGGAGGTGTGATCTCCGCGCGCACCCCAGAGTTCGAACCTTGAGGGTCTGCCGAAACCCGAAATTCGACAGCTACAGAGCTCCCACTCACTTTCTTGTAAATACAGGCTTCTCCAAAAGTCTGTATAAAACCATATGCCTTGATCACACTATCAAAAAGTTTATTCCAACTCCGAGAGGCTTGCACCAGTCCATAAATGGATCGCTGGAGCTTGCACACTTTGTTAGCATCCTTTGGATCGACAAAACCTTCTGGTTGCATAATATACAACTCTTCTTCCAGAAATCCATTCAGGAATGCAGTTTTAACATCCATTTTCCAAATTTCATAATCATAAAATGCAGCAATTGCTAACATGATTCGGACAGACTTAAGCATCGCTAGGGGCGAGAAAGTCCTGTCGTAGTCAACTCCTTGAACTTGTCGAAAACCTTTCACAACAAGTCGATCTTTGTAGATAGTAACATTACCATCAACGTCAGTTTTTTTCTTGAAGATCCATTTATTCTCCATGGCTTTCCGATCATCGGGAAAGTCAACCAAAGTCCACACTTTGTTCTCATACATGGATCCCATCTCAGATTTCATGGCCTCAAGCCATTTCGCGGAATCTGGACTCATTATTGCTTCCTCATAGTTAGTAGGTTCGTTATGGTCTAGTAACATGACATCCAGAACAGGATTACCGTACCACTCTGGTGCGGATCTTACTTTGGTTGACCTACGAGGTTTAGTTATAACTTGATCTGAAGCTTCATGATCACTATCATTAGCTTCCTCACTAATTGGTGTAGGAATCGCTGGAACTGATTTCAGTGATGAACAACTTTCCAATTCGGGAGAAGGTACAATTACCTCATCAAGTTCTACTTTCCTCCCACTCACTTCTTTCGAGAGAAACTCCTTCTCTAGAAAGGATCCATTATTAGCAACAAATATCTTGCCTTCGTATCTATGATAGAAGGTGTACCCAACAGTCTCCTTTGGGTATCCTATGAAGACACATTTCTCCGATTTGGGTACGAGCTTATCAGGTTGAAGCTTTTTCACATAAGCATCGCTGCCCCAAACTTTTAGAAACGACAACTTGGGTTTCTTGCCAAACCACATTTCATAAGGTGTCATCTCAACGGATTTAGTGGTGCCCTATTTAAAGTGAATGCAGCCGTCTCTAAAGCATAACCTCAAAATAATAGCCGCAAATCAGTAAGAGACATCATAGATCACACCATATCTAATAAAGTGTGATTACGATGTTCAGACACACCATTACGCTGTGGTGTTCCAGGTGGCGTGAGTTGCGAAACTATTCCACATTGTTTCAAATGAAGACCAAAATCGTAACTCAAATATTCTCCTCCACGATCAAGTCGTAGAAACTTTATTTTCTTGTTACAATGATTTTCCACTTCACTCTGAAATTCTTTGAACTTTTCAAATGTTCCAGACTTATGTTTCATCAAGTAGATATACCCATATCTGCTCAAATCATCTGTGAATGTCAGAAAATAATGATACCCACCGCGAGCGTCAACTCTCATCGGACCGCATACGTCAGTATGTATTATTTCCAACAAGTCGGTTTCTCACTCCATAGTTCCGGAGAACGGAGTCTTAGTCATCTTGCCCATGAGGCATGGTTCACAAGTATCAAGTGATTCATAATCAAGTGATTCCAAAAGCCCATTAGCATGGAGTTTCTTCATGCGTTTTACACCAATATGACATAAACGGCAGTGCGAAAAATAAGTTGCACTATCATTATTGAACTTATATCTTTTGGCTTCAATACTATAAATATGTGTATCACTACTATCGAGATTCAACAAAAATAGACCACTTATCAAGGGTGCATGACCATAAAAGATATTACTCATATAAATAGAACAACCATTATTCTCTGATTTAAATGAATAACCATATCGCATCAAACAAGATCCAGATATAATGTTCATGCTCAACGCTGGCACCAAATAACAATTATTCAGGTATAAAACTAATCCCGAAGGTAGATGTAGAGGTAGCGTGCCGACCGCGATCACATCGACTTTGGAACCATTTCCCACGCGCATCATCGCCTCGTCCTTAGCCAATCTTTGCTTAATCTGTAGCCCCTGTTTCGAGTTGCAAATATGAGCAACATAACCAGTATCAAATACCCAGGCGCTATTGCGAGCATTAGTTAAGTACACATCAATAACATGTATATCAAATATACCTTTCACTTTGCCATCCTTATTATCCGCCAAATACTTGGGGTAGTTCCGCTCCCAGTGACCAGTCCCTTTGTAGTAGAAGCACTCAGTCTCAGGCATAGGTCCAGACTTGGGCTTCTTTACTTGAGCGGCAAGTTGCTTGTCGTTCTTCTTGAAGTTCCCCTTCTTCCCTTTGCCCTTCTTCTTGAAACTGGTGGTCTTGTTGACCATCAACACTTGATGCTCCTTCTTGATTTCTACCTCCGCAGCTTTTAGCATCGCGAAGAGCTCTAGAATTGTCTTATCCATCCCTTGCATATTATAGTTCATCACAAAGCTTTTGTAGCTTGGTGGCTGATACGTCTCCAACATATCTATAATTTATGAAGCATTCATGCTATATTTTTATCTGTTTTGGATGCTTATGGGCTTTATTATGCACTTCTATATTATTTTGGGACTAACCTATTAACCGGAGGCCCAACCCAAATTGTTGTTTTCTTGCATATTTCAGTGTTTCAAAGAAAAGGAATATCAAACAGAGTCCAAACAGAATGAAACCTTTGGGAGAGTTATTTTTGGAATGGAAGCAATCCAGGGGACTTGGAGTGCACGTAAGGGAAGCGACAAGGAAGCCACGAGGCAGGGAGGCGCACCCTACCCCCTGGCACGCCCCGCACCCTCGTGCCCCCCCCCCCGACTGACTTCTTTCGCCTATATATGTCCATATACCCTAAAAACATCAAGGAGCACAATAGATCAGGAGTTCCGCCGCCGCAAGCCAATGTTGCCACCAAAAACCAATCGGGACCCTGTTTCGGCACCCTGCCATAGGGGGGATCCCTCACTGCTGGCCATCTTCATCATCCCGGCGCTTTCCATGATGAGGAGGGAGTAGTTCACCCTCGGGGCTGAGGGTATGTACCAGTAGCTATGTGTTTAATCTCTCTCTCTCTCTCGTGTTCTTGATTTGGCACGATCTTGATGTATCACGAGCTTTGCTATCATAGTTGGATCTTATGATGTTTCTCCCCCTCTACTCTCTTGTAATGGATTGAGTTTTCCCTTCGAAGTTATCTTATTGGATTGAGTCTTTAAGTATTTGAGAACACTTGTGGTGACTATGGGATATTCACGTGATCTACTTGATGTATGTTTTGGTGGTCAACTTGCGGGTTCATTGAACGTATGCATAAGGGTTGGCACAAGTTTTAGTCTTGACTCTCTGGTAGAAACTTTGGGGAACTCTTTGAAGTTCTTTGTGTTGGTTGAATAGATGAATCTGAGATTGTGTGATGCATATCATATAATCATGCCCACGGATACTTGAGGTGACATTGGAGTATCTAGGTGACATTAGGGTTTTGGTTGATTTGTGTCTTAAGGTGTTATTATAGTATGAACTCTATGATAGATCGAACGGAAACAATAGCTTCGTGTTATTTTACTACGAACTCTTGAATAGATCGATCAGAAAGGATAACTTTGAGGTGGTTTCATACCCTACCATAATCTCTTCATTTGTTCTCTGCTATTAGTGACTTTGGAGTGACTCTTTGTTGCAAGTTTAGGGATGGTTATATGATCCAGTTATGTTATTACTGTTGAGAAAACTTGCACTAGTGAAAGTATGAACCCTAGGCCTTGTTTCTTAGCATTGCAATACCGTTTACGCTCACTTTTACCACATGTTACCTTGCTGTTTTTATATTTTCAGATTACAAATACCTATATCTACCATCCATATTGCAATTGTATCACCATATCTTCGCCGAACTAGTGCACCTATACAATTTACCATTGTATTGGGTGTCTTGGGGACACAAGAGACTCTTTGTTATTTGGTTGCAGGGTTGTTTGAGAGAGACCATCTTCATCCTATGCCTCCCACGGATTGATAAACCTTAGGTCATCCACTTGAGGGAAATTTGCTACTGTCCTACAAACCTCTACACTTGGAGGCCCAACAACGTCTACAAGAAGAACGTTGTGTAGTAGACATCAAGATCTTTTCTGGCGCTGTTGCCGGGGAGGTGAGTGCTTGAAGGTATATCTTTAGATCTTGCAATCGAATCTTTTTGTTTCTTGTTTTATCACTAGTTTAGTATATAAAAGAAAACTACAAAAAATGGAATTGAGTTTGTCTCATGCGCTACATCTTTTTAATATCTTTCATAAGTATAATGAAAAGGAAAATTGTGCTCAAGTGCTAGAAGAAGAAGTCTATAAAATGTTTGGTACTAAATCTTTGAATGATGATCATGATTGCAATGTTGTTAGTATGAAATCTTTGAATATCCATAGTACTAATGATGATTACACTAGTTATGATGAAAATGTCTCCTATAAGCATGTCGATTCTTGTGGAGTGCATTGGGTTTGCAAGTACACACCAAATAGGGAAGATAGATATTGCAAGAGGCATAAGCATTTAGAAACTAAATTATTGCAAGAAAGGCTTGATGTTTGTGCTGAAAAATTCAATATTTTTCGCCATCCTTGTTAACTTTGCAATGAACATGGTCATTTAAATCTCCAATGCAAATTGTTTCATGATCGAATGGTGTCCAAAAATTGTTATATGATTTCCCATGCACATCATAATGACCTTAGTTTGCTTTTGGTTTACGAAGAAATAAAATGTTTAACTAAGAATCTTCCAGAATTTGCCCTTAAGAAATTTCTTGATATTGATCTAGAGAAGATTTATTTGTATTGTGCGGTGAATTGCATTGAAAATCCTTATATTGCCAATTACCTAAAGAAAAGAAAGAAAATAGAAGATGAATAGAACACTAATCAAAGGGAAGAGACTTCCCAATATCCTCCTATTATTTCTTATGATGAATCAGGTAACGAGGATGAGCTTTCTATTCAACCAATCTCATCAATAAGGAGCTCAGAGAAGAAGGTTGAACCCACACATAATGTGAAGAAGAAAAAGAAAAGACAGAGAAGCAAAGGTAGAAAGGTATCTCTCCCAAATTTTGTTGCTCCTACTACTCATTGTGATGATGATAATTGCTATACTATTGGTGCTATCCATGCTATTAGTGATGAGAGTGATTATGTTTATGATATGAAAAGGCCCAAGCTTGGGGAAGCTATGTTTGATGAGGATAAAATATTTGAGAATATATTTGCTGAAATTAATGTTTGTCCCAAGCTTGGGGATGCTACATTTAATGAAGATGATATTTTTAACCTCCCAAGTTTTGATATGCAAAGTTGTTATGATGATAGAATGCCTCTTACCTATGATGATTATATTGATGAAAGTGGGCTTGGAAGAGTGTCAACTTTAGGAAGTAAGGATCCCACTATTTTGAAGGATGTTGAATCTTATTGTGATGAATATGAAAGTGGATTTGGAGAGGTCATGACTTTATTTAGTGATGATTCCAATATCTTGGAAGAGGTTTCAATCGATTATGATGAGAACAAATTTGCTACTTATGATGATTATTGTGATGAAACTAATGCTATAAAAGTAGTGATGAATACATTTATAAAACTTGTCATGTTTATGATTACCCTTTTTATGAACATTACTCTTTTAATGTGGAAACAATTTATAGTATTCAAGTCTCTTATGATACTCCCACCATTCCGAATGAGAAGAATTTTGCTTATGTGGAGAGTAGTAAATTTTCTATGCAAGTAGATCATGAAAAGAATGCTTTAGGTGCTGGTTATATTGTCGAATTCATTCATGATGCTACTGAAAATCATGAGGGAGGAACATATGCTTGTAGGAATTGCAATGATATCAAGTTTCCTCTCTATGTGCTTAAAATCTTGAAGTTATGCTTGTTTTGCCTTCGTATGCTAGTTGATTATTGTTCCCATAAGTTGTTTGCTCACAAAATCCCTATGCATAGGAAGTGGGTTAGTCTTAAATGTGCTAGTCATATGCTTCATGATGCTCCCGTTATGTTTCAATTCTTATCTTTTATGTGAGCATCATTGTCATCATCATGCCTAGCTAGAAAGGCATTAAAGAAAAGCACATGTTGGGAGACAACCCAATATTTACCCTTACCGTTTTTGTGTGTTCACATGATTATGCTACTGTAGTAATCATGTTTTATAGCTTTTATTCCAATAAAGTGCCAAGTAAGACCTTTAGGATAGCTTACGGTGATAGTTGTGTTGATCCTGCTGAAAATCAGAAACTTTTGCACCCAGTATATTAGTTTTGATAATTCACAGAAACGTGCTTATGATCTTATTATTTTTGCTCTAGATTGGTACACAAATTGCTTAGGATTTCCTAATTTGGTAGGATTTTTGGAGTTCCAGAAGTATTGGAATGATACAGATTACTACAAACTTTTCTGTTTTTGACAGATTCTGTTTTCTATGTGTTGTTTGCTTATTTTGATGAATCTATGAATAGTATCGGAGGGTATGAACCATAGATAAGTTGGAATACAGTAGATATTACACCAATATGAATTTAGAATGAGTTCACAACAGTACCTAAGTGGTGATTTATTTTCTTATACTAATGGAGCTTACGAGTTTTCTGTTGAGTTTTGTGTTGTGAAGTTTTCAAGTTTGGGGTAAAGATTCGATGGACTATGGAATAAAGAGTGGCAAGAGCTTAAGCTTGGGGATGCCCAAGGCACCCCAAGGTAAATATTCAAGGACAAGCAAGAGCCTAAGCTTGGGGATGCCCCGGATGGCATCCCCTCTTTCGTCTTCATCCATCGGTAACTTTACTTCGAGCTATATTTTTATTCACCACATGATATGTGTTTTGCTTGGAGCGTCATCTCATTTTATTTTGTTTTGCTTGCTGGTTGAATAAAATACCAAGATCTGAAATTCTTAAATGAGAGAGAGTCTTCACATAGTTACATAATTATTCAACTAATCATTGATCTTCACTTATATCTTTTTGGAGTAGTTTGTCATTTACTCGTGTGCTTCACTTATATCCTATGAGTAAATGGTTGAAGGAGTTGAATGTCATTAATCTAAAATTATATATGTTTCTTATGCTTATCCCATGGGGAATAATGACTTCACTTATAATAAGTAGAAGTGGTAAATTTATTGGTCATTTGAACAATTCATGAAAGAATATTGAAGGGAGAGAGGTTTCACATATAAATATACTATCTTAGACATCTTCTATGATTGTGAGCCCCATTAATTATTTTCAAGCCTGAGCAAATTAGTTTTAATTGGACAAGGGAGACAACATAATGAGTTATGCTTGGGTATATTTGTATAGAAGTTATATTGTTATAGATCCTCTAACATGTGGTGCTTGCTATTTAGAATCCTTTGCTAGCCAAAATATTTGTACTAAGCGGGAATACTACTTGTGCATCCAAATCCCTTGAACCAAGTTTCTTCCATGAGTGTCCACCATACCTACCTATCTGCGGTATTTACCTACCGTTCCAAGTAAATTTGCATGTGCCAAACTCTAAACCTTCAAATAATAATTTGTTTTGTATGCCTGAATCGCTCATGTAGCGACTAGGAGCTGTCAATATCTTCCATGCTAGGTGGGTTATTCTCAGGATGAGTGGACTCCGCTCATCATTCACAAGAAAAATGGCTGGTAACTGGGATGCCCAGTCCCATGTTCAAAAGATCAAAATCAAATCAAAATAATTGCAAACAAAACTCCCCCAGGTTTGATGTTAGTTGGAGGCACCCATTGTTTCGGACAAGCCATGGATCGATGATTGCTGGTGGAGGGGGAGTAAAAACTTTACCATTCTGTTTGGGAACCGCCTATAATGCATCCACTATGGAAGAAACTGGGAACCCTTGGTTGTTATGTCGACAATGAAAGCATACCTCTCAAATTTATTTTTATCTCTATTTCAAAATCGAGCTCTGGCACCTCTGCAAATCCCTGCTTCCCTCTGCGAAGGGCCTATCTTTTACTTTTATGCAAGAGTTAGTAGTATTCCTTCTCATTCCAACCTACTCTTTAGTTGGCAAGCATCATGTGATGGGGAAAGATCTAAGCATATATGGCCATTCAAATATATTTGATCATGAATTATTATTGTTGACAATTATCTATATGATAAGTAAGTTGGGAGGCGAAACATTAAGCCCCTATCTTTCTCTGTGTTCAATGGATGCTATTTGTTCTAAAAATATGCTTTGAGTGGTAGCAATCATGAAAGACTATATGATAGTTAAGTATGTGGGATTTGCTAAATCAAAGCTCTTACATAGACCCTTCCTGAAAATAAGATGAATTGCAACTGTTTGATGACTGAGAACATAGGTTTCTAGTTTTCAAGAAAATTTATGGTCTATGCTTTAATATTTGAATAGCTTGTCACTTGATCATGAGAAGTTTTATGAGATGAGCTACTGTTATGACATATAATGATGCTAGAAAAGGTGATTGAAATTATCATTGACCAAACTTGTGCACCTGCTAGCATCCACACTTCATAAATTATTTCTTTTATCATTTACCTACTCGAGGACGAGCAGGAATTAAGCTTGGGGATGTTGATACGTCTCCAACGTATCTATAATTTATGAAGCATTCATGCTATATTATTATCTGTTTTGGATGCTTATGGGCTTTATTATGCACTTTTATATTATTTTTGGAACTAACCTATTAACCGGAGGCCAAGCCCAAATTGCTATTTTCTTGCCTATTTCAGTGTTTTGAAGAAAAAAAAATATCAAACGGAGTCCAAATGGAATGAAACCTTTGGGAGAGTTATTTTTGGAATGGAAGCAATCCAGGGGACCTGGAGTGCACGTAAGGGAAGCAACAAGGAAGCCACGAGGTAGGGAGGCGCGCCGCCACCCTCATGGGCCCCTCGTGGCCCCCCTGACTGACTTCTTTCGCCTATATATGTCCATATACCCTAAAAACATCAAGGAACACGGTAGATCAGGAGTTACGCCGCCGCAAGCCTTTGTAGCCACCAAAAACCAATCGGGGCCCTGTTCCGGCACCATGCCAGAGGGGGGATCCCTCACCGGTGTTCATCTTCATCATTCCGGCACTTTCCATGATGAGGAGGGAGTAGTTCACCCTCGAGGCTGAGGGTATGTACTAGTAGCTATGTGTTTGATCTCTCTCTCTCTCTCTCTCGTGTTCTTGATTTGGCACGATCTTGATGTATCGTGAGCTTTGCTATTATAGTTGGATCTTATGATGTTTCTCCCCCTCTGCTCTCTTGTAATGGATTGAGTTTTCCCTTCAAAGTTATCTTATCGGATTGAGTCTTTAAGGATTTGAGAACACTTGATGTATGTCTTGCCGTGCTTATCTGTGGTGACAATGGGATATTCACGTGATCTACTTGGTGTATGTTTTGATGATAAACTTGCGGGTTCATTGAACTTATGCATAGGGGTTGGCACACGTTTTTGTCTTGACTCTCCAGTAAAAACTTTTGGGCACTCTTTGAAGTTCTTTGTGTTGGTTGAATAGATGAATCTGAGATTGCGTGATGCATATCGTATAATCATGCCCACGGATACTTGAGGTGACATTGGAGTATCTAGGTGACATTAGGGTTTTGGTTGATTTGTGTTTTAAGGTTTTATTCTAGTATGAACTCTATGATAGATCGAACGGAAAGAATAGCTTCGTGTTATTTTACTACGAACTCTTGAATAGATCAATCAGAAAGGATAACTTTGAGGTGGTTTCGTACCCTACCATAATCTCTTCGTTTGTTCTCTGCTATTAGTGACTTTCGAGTGACTCTTTGTTGCATGTTTGGGGATAGTTATATGATCCAGTTATGTTATTATTGTTGAGAGAACTTGCACTAGTGAAAGTATGAACGCTAGGCCTTGTTTTCTAGCATTGCAATACCGTTTACACTCACTTTTACCACTTGTTACCTTGCTGTTTTTATATTTTCAGATTACAAATACCAATATCTACCATCCATATTGCACTTGTATCACCATCTCTGCGCCGAACTAGTGCACCTATACAATTTACCATTGTATTGGGTGTGTTGGGGACACAAGACACTCTTTGTTATTTGGTTGCAGGGTTGTTTGAGAGAGACCTTCTTCATCCTACGCCTCCCATGGATTGATAAACCTTAGGTCATCCACTTGAGTAAAATTTGCTACTGTCCTACAAACCTCTGCACTTGGAGGCCCAACAACATCTACAAGAAGAAGGTTGTGTAGTAGACATCAGTGGAAATGATTGAAGAACTTTTTCAATGACACTATAATCAGGAAGATTAACTCCAAGTTGAGTCAAGTGGTTGTGGTACCGAGACATTCTGAGTATATGTTCACTGACAAAACTATTCTCCTCCATCTTGAAGCTATAGAACTTATTAGAGACTTCATATCTCTCAATCCGGGCATTTGCTTGAAATATTAACTTCAACTCTTAGAACATCTCATATGCTCCATGACGTTCAAAACATCGTTGAAGTCCCGGTTCTAAGGCGTAAAGCATTGCACACTGAACTATCAAGTAGTCATCAGCTTTGCTCTGCCAGACGTTCTTAACATCATCAGTAGCATCTGCAGTAGGCCTGGCACCCAGCGGTGCTTCTAGGACGTAATTCTTCTGTGCAGCAATGAGGATAATCCTCAAGTTACGGACCCAGTCCCTGTAGTTTCTACCATCATCTTTCAACTTAGCTTTCTCTAGGAACACATTAAAATTCAACGAACAGTAGCACGTGCCATTTATCTACAACAACGTAGACATGCAAAATACTATCAGGTACTAAGTTCATGATAAATTAAAGTTAAATTAATCATATTACTTAAGAACTCCCACTTAGATAGACATCCCTCTAATCATCTAAGTAATCAGGTGATCCATATCAACTAAACCATGTCCGATCATCACGTGAGATGGAGTAGTTTTCAATGGTGAACATCATAATCTTGATCATATATACTATATGATTCACGATCGACCTTTTGGTCTCAATGTTCCGAGGCCATATCTGCATATGCTAGGCTCTTCAAGTTTAACCCGAGTATTCTGTGTGTGCAAAACTGGCTTGCACCCGTTGTATGTGAACGCAGAGCTTATCACACCCGATCATCACGTGGTGTCTCGGCACGACGAACTGTCATAACGGTGCATACTCAGGGAGAACACTTATACCTTGAAATTTAGTGAGAGATCATCTTATAATGCTACCGCCGAACTAAGCAAAATAAGATGCATAAAGGATAAACATCACATGCAATCAATATAAGTGATATGACATTGTTGGGGAACACTTTAATTTCAAAAAAAATCTTACGATCACGCAAGATCTATCTCTAGGTGATGCATAGCAATGAGTGGGGATAGTGTTGATTAAGTACCTTCATAGACCGAAAGCGGAAGCGTTATGATAACGCGGTTGATGTAGTCGTACGTCTTCACGATCCGACCAATCCAAGTACGGAACGTATGACACCTCTGCGTTCAGCACACGTTCAGCTCGATGATGTCCCTCGTACTCTTGGTCCAGTTGAGGCACAGGGTGAGTTCTGTAAGCATGACAGCGTGGATACGGTGATGATGATGCCACCGGCGCAGGGTTCTCCTAAGCTCCGCAACGGTATGGTCGAGGTGTGTAACTGTGGAGGGGGCCACCGCACATGGCTAAAAGATCAACTTGTGTGTTCTAGGGTGCCCCCTTGCCCCCGTATATAAAGGAGGGAGGGGAGGCCGGCCATCCCTCCTTGGTGCGCCCCAAAAGGGGGAATCCTACTAGGACTCCAAGTCCTAGTAGGTTTCCACCAAGAAGGAGAGATGGGGAAGGAAGGAGAGGGAGAGGGGGGAAGGAAGGAGAGGGAGAGAGGGACAAGGAAAGGGGGGCGCCGCCCCCTTCCCTTGTCCTATTCGGACTCAAGGGGGATGCAGCCAGCCCTCCTGCAGCCCTCCTCTCTCTCCACTAAGGCCCATCGAGGCCCATTAGTTCCCTGGGGGGTCCGGTAACCCTCCGGCACTTCAGTTTTATCCGAAACTTCTCCGGAACACTTCCAGTGTCTGTATATAGTCGTCCAATATATCAATATTTATGTCTCGACCATTTCGAGACTCCTTGTCATGTTCGTGATCTCATCCGGGACTCTGAACAAACTTCGGTCATCAAAAACACATAACTCATAATACATATCGTCATCGAACGTTAAGCGTGCGGACCCTATGGGTTCGAGAACTATGTAGACATGACCAAGACACATCTCCGGTCAATAACCAATAGCGGAACCTGGATGCTCATATTGGCTCCTACATATTCTACGAAGATCTTTATCGGACAAACCTCATAACAACATATGTTGTTCCCTTTGTCATCGGTATGTTACTTGTCCGAGATTCGATCGTCGGTAACTTAATACCTAGTTCAATCTCGTTACCGACAAGTCTCTTTACTTGTTCCATAATACTTCATCCCACAACTAACTCATTAGTCACAATGCTTGCAAGGCTTATAGTGATGAGTATTACCGAGAGGGCCCAGAGATACCTTTCCGAAACACACAGTGACAAATCCTAATCTCAATCTATGCCAACCCAACAAACACCTTCAGAGACAACTGTTTAGCACCTTTATAATCACCCATTTACATTGTGATGTTTGGTAGCACACAAAGTGTTCCCTCGGTATTCGGGAGTTGCATAATCTCATAGTCTAAGTAACTTGTATATGTCATGAAGAAAGCAGTAGCAATGAAACTAACACGATCATAATGCTAAGCTAACGGATGGGTCATGTCCATCACATCATTCTCCTAATGATGTGATCCCGTTCATCAAATGACAACACATGTCTATGGTTACGAAACATAACCATCTTTGATTAACGAGCTAGTCAAGTAGAGGCATACTAGGGACTATATGTTTTGTCTATGTATTCATACATGTACTAAGTTTCCGGTTAATACAATTCTAGCATGAATAATAAACATTTAACATGAATTAAGGACATAAATAATAACTCTATTATTGCCTCTAGGGCATATCTCCTTCAGTCTCCCACTTGCACTAGAGTTAATATTCTAGTTCACATCACCATGTGATTTAACACCAATATTCACATCTGTATGTGATTAATACCCATAGTTCACATCGTCATGTGACCAACACCCAAAGGGTTTACTAGAGTCAATAATCTAGTTCACATCACTATGTGATTAACACCCAAAGAGTACTAAGGTGTGATCATGTTTTGCTCGTGAGAGAAGTTTAGTCAACAGGTCTGTCACATTTAGAGCCATATGTATTTTGCAAATATTCTATGTCTACAATGCTCTGCACGGAGCTACTCTAGCTAATTGCTCCCACTTTCAATATGTATCCAGATTGAGACTTAGAGTCATATGGATCGGTGTAAAAGCTTGCATCGATCTAACTCTTTATGACGAGCTCTTTTATCACCTCCATAATCGAGAAATATTTCATTAGTCCTTACTAAGGATAATCTTGACCGCTGTCCAGTGATCTACTCTTAGATCAAAATTATACTCCCTTGCTAAACTCAGGGCAGGGTACACAATAGGTCTAGTACACAGCACAACATATTTTATAGAACCTATGACTATGGCATAGGGAATGACTTTCATTCTTTTGCTATTTTCTGCCATGGTCAGGCTTTGAGTCTTACTCAACTTTACACCTTGTAATACAGGCAAGAACCCTTTCTTTGACTGGTCCATTTTGAACTTCTCCAAAACTTTACCAAGGTATGTGCTTTGTTAAAGTCCAATTAAGCGCCTTGATCTATCTCTATAGATCTTGATGCCCAATATGTAAGCAGCTTCACCGAGGGCTTTCATCGAAAAATTCTTATTCAAATATCCCTTTATGCTATCCAGAAATTCTATATCATTTCCAATCAACAATGTGTCATCCACATATAATATTAGAAATGCTACTAAGCTCCCACTTACTGTCTTTTAAATACAGGCTTCTCCAAAAGTCTTTATAAAACCATATGCTTTGATCACACTATGAAAGCGTTTATTCCAACTCCGAGAGGCTTGCACCAGTCCATAAATGGATCGCTGGAGCTTGCACACTTTGTTAGCTCCCTTTGGATCGATAAAACCTTCTGGTAGCATCATATACAACTCTTCTTCCAGAAATCCATTCAGGAATGCAGTTTTGACATCCATTTGCCAAATTTCATAATCATAAAATGTGGCAATTTCTAACATGATTTACACAGACTTAAGCAATTCTACGGGTGAGAAAGTCTCATCGTAGTCAACTCCTTGAACTTGTCAAAAACCTTTCGCAACAAGTCTTGCTTTGTAGACAGTAACATTACCGTCTGCGTCGGTCTTCTTCTTAAAGACCCATTTATTTTCTATGGCTTGCCGATCATCGGGCAAGTCCACACTTTGTTCTCATACATGGATCCCATCTCAGATTTCATGGCCTCGAGACATTTCGCGGAATCTGGGCTTATCATCGCTTCCTCATAGTTTGTAGGTTCATCATGGTCTAGTAACATGACTTCCAGAATAGGATTACCGTACCACACTGGTGCGGATCTTACTCAATAATACCTACGAGGTTCGGTAGTAACTTGATCTGAAGTTTCATGATCATCATCATTAGCTTCCTCACTATTTGGTGTAGGAATCACGGGAACTGATTTCTCTGATGAACTATTTTCCAATAAGGGAGAAGGTACAACTACCTCATCAAGTTCTACTTGCCTCATACTCACTTCTTTCGAGAGAAACTCCTTCTCTAGAAAGGATCCATTTTAGCAACAAATATTTTGTCTTTGGATCTGTGATAGAAGGTGTACCCAAAAATTTCCTTTGGGTATCCTATGAAGACGCACTTCTCCGATTTGGGTTCGAGCTTATCAGGTTGAAGCTTTTTCACATAAGCATCGCAGCCCCAAATTTTAAGAAACGACAACTTTGGTTTCTTTCCAAACCATAGTTCATAAGGCGTCGTCTTAATGGATTTCGATGGTGCCCTATTTAATGTGAATGTAGCTGTCTCAAATGCATAACCCCAAAACAACAGCGGTAAATCGGTAAAATACATCATAGATTGGACCATATCCAATAAAGCAGTTACGACATTCGGACACACCATTATGTTGTGGTGTTCCATGTGGCGTGAGCTGTGAAACTATTCCACATTGTTTTAAATGAAGGCCAAACTCGTAACTCAAATATTCTCCTCTACGATCAGTTCATAGAAACTTTTTTTTCTTGTTACGATGATTCTCCACTTCACTCTTAAATTCTTTGAACTTTTTGAAATGTTTCAGACTTGTGTTTCTTTAAGTAGATATACCCATATTTTCTCAAATCATCTGTGAAGGTCAAAAAATAATGATACCCACCATGAGCATCAACACTCATTGTACCGCATACATCGGTATGTATTATTTCCAATAAGTCAATAGCTTGTTCCATTGTTCCGGACAACGGAGTTTTAGTCATCTTGCCCATAAGGCACAGTTCACAAGCATCAAATGATTCATAGTCAAGTGATTCCAAAAGTCCATTTTTATGGAGTTTCTTCATGCGCTTTACACCAATATGACCCAAATGGCAGTGCCACAAATATCACTACACCACACACCAGATTTCCCTACCGATATGTGTTGGGAAAAGTCAATTTCGCCAACAAACTATTTGTTGGGAAAACTTCTAACAAACTGTTGGTCGGTAATACTTACATATCGTGTCCAACTGTCGGTCGGCAATACTTGGATATTTTACATTGGATTGTCGATTGGGAAAGCTTGTGTCTTCGTCAGACTGTTGGTGGGCGATTAATACCGACCGACTATTGGTTGCCAATTGGGCTGGCCTATCTTCACGCGCGTGGGCCAAAAACTTAGCGCCAAGCCTCCTATTTTTTTCATTCAGCCTTCATGCGACGACTAAATCACTACAAAAAAAGACACATCCATGACATTTTGGGCCGAACATTTTTTTTCTGTCATGCATATGACACTTCTATGACGATAATTGTGAAAAAATCCGGTATCATCATAGATGTGGTGGGCTCCTACTTCTATGACAAAAAATCATGACAGAAAATGGGCTTTTCGTCCTGGGCAGGCCGGAGACGCAGCTGCATGACATTCTTTAGGCCGTCCATGATGGAAAAAATCATGGTAGAAGCGAGGGCGAGGAAAATTTCGGGGAGTTCCCGGTTACGGTGGGTGGTCGGGGGCCGAGCGATGCGCGTTTCTCTCGTACACATACGCGCGTGTGTGCGAGGCGTTGGCTCTAACTGAACCCGAGCGAGGAGTTCGGCTCTAACTGAACCCGAGCGATTGCCTTGCAGGCTACGCGTTACTGAACCCGAGCGATCGATCGATGGCAGTTAACTGAACCCGATCGAGCGATTTTTTCGCTACTGCTGCTAACTGAAGCCGATCGATGCTGCCTCTCTGGATGAACAGTGAGCGTTGCGGGGGGGTTTGGATGAACAGTGAGCGGTGGGGGTGGATGAACATGACCCCGTGGCATTACCTCGATCGAGCCGGTTGGGGCTGGATGAACAGGACCCTGTGGAGGGTTGGATGAATAGGACGACCCCGTGGAGGGCTGGATGTACAGTAGACAGTGGAGGGGTGCCCGTGGAGGGGTGGTTGAACATTAGCAGGTGGAGTAGGCGCGGTGGAGGCTGGATGAACAGGAGCCTATGAAGGCTGGAGGAGGTCGACGGTAGCCCGTGGAGACTGGAGGAGGTCGGCAGTGGAGATGAACAGTATCCCGTGGAGTCCCGTTTTGCGGTATGCCACACCCCTCCTGATGAACAGGACCCCTGTTTCGACCGTAGCGCTCCAACACAAGTCCGTTTCATCCGTTTTGCGGTACGCCACACCCCTCCCGATCAACAGGACCCCTGTTTCGACCGTAGGAGGTCTGTTTCCTCCGTTTTGCGGTACGCCAGACCCCTCCCGATGAACAGGATCCTATTTCGAACGTGGCCAGTCGAACACAAGACCGTTTCCTCCGTTCTGCGGTATGCCAGGCCTCGTTTCCATTTCTTGTTCCATCCAAGCCCTCCCGATGAACACGATGACGCATTCCGTTCTGACCCAGCCGGTTGGCTCCCCATGAACACGACGACGACGCTGTTTCTCCGTTCCGACCAGCCATGTACACGAGCCCTGGCCGTACGTATGCATGAGTAGGCGTTCGAGACCCCGCCCATATGTACACATACATGGTCATATTTTCTTTCTTGCACACTAGCCGTTGTACGTACGTCTACATGCCACGTGCGCGCCTCAACTACGACACGTGCGTTCCTCTACTACGACACGTGCGCGATTCTACATCCACGAGTATGTACGTACATGTTCGCGACCAGAATGACAACACTACGTACGCTTCAACCAGGTGGGTCCCGACTGTCAGGCACTTCCTTGCGTGTGAAGATGTAGCTGGTGGATCCCAGCAGTCAGGGGGCGAATCGTTTTTTTTTTGCCCGGACGCACTTCCTTGTGTGTGAAGATGTACCTGGTGGATCCCAGCAGTCAGGGGGCGAATCGTTTTTTTTTGCCCGGACGCACTTCCTTGCTTGTGAAGGTGTAGCTGGTGGGTCCCAGCAGTCAGGGGGGCGAATCGTTTTTTTCGGACGCACTTCCTTGCGTGCGAAGATGTAGCTGGTGGGTCCCAGCAGTCAGGTGGGAAACGTTTTTTTGCGAAATACAGTGGCCCGTCCGGTGGGTCCCTGCTGTCAGGTGGAGGTATCATTATTTTCCGTATAATAAGGAGGTACTTCCTTGCTGTGGTCGTGGACCCAGCTGTCAGCCTCTCCACGTACAGTCCATGTTCGATGGAAGTAGTTCATTGACCATGTTGACCATGCCATGCCGAGAGTACCAGGGCGGTGGATGACGGCGAGGCTAGGAAGGGGACGATGCAGAGCCGGGGAAGACGCGGCAGTGGATGCCCATGCGGAGAGGAGTATGAGGGTTCACTCATTCAGCTGCGGTGTGAGGCTGTCGTTGCCGCAGAATAATAGGGGTTGTGGGTGAGTAGAGGGATGGTCTGGCCAGCGGTGGGAGTAGTAGGGGGCGGTGAGGCCTCCGCGGCATCACAGCCGGCCGCGGGCGGCAGCAGCATGCGGCACGACCGGCGCTGCTTTGGGCGGCTGGAGCAAGAAGACCAGAGGTTGAAGAAGCACTACGGTCGTTGGATGGACATCGTACGGTCACTGGAGCTAGAATCATTCATATTGACTAAGTTGACAAAGCCCTCCGTCCCCGTCAACTTAGTAGGCCCACAAGTCAGCCTCCCACCAAGGTGGGTCCCAGCTAGCAGGGGGAGTATTCATTTTTTTTGTGCGTAATAAGGAGGCACTTGATGTGGGCCCGAGCTGACAGTGGGGGGAACGTTTTTTTTGTGAAATACGGTGGCCCGTCCGGTGGGTCCTAGCAGTCAGGGGGAAACATTTTTTTCGCAAAATAAGGTGGCCCGTCCGGTGGGTCCCTGCTGTCAGGTGGAGGAATAATTATTTTGCGCGTAATAAGGAGGCACTTCCTTGCGGCCGCCTGGACCCATCTGTCAGCCTCTCCATGTACAGTACTCTTCCGATGGAAGTCAGTCATTGACCACATTGACCACGCCAAGCCGAGAGCACCAGGGCGGTGGACAACGACGAGGCCTAGGAAGGGGACAACGCGGAGCCGGGGAAGATGCAGCAGCGGAAGCCCGCGCGGAGAGGAGTACGAGGGTTCACTGGTTCGACTGCGGTGTGAGGCCGCCGTCGCCGCAGAATAACATGGGATGTGGGTGAGTAGAGGGATGGCCTGGCCAGCGGTGGAAGTAGTACAGGGCGGTGTGGCCTCCGCGGCATCACAGCCGGCCACGGGAGGTAGGAGCACGCGGCACGATAGGAGCTGCTTTGGGCGGCTAGAGCAAGAAGACCAGAGGTTCAAGAAGCACTACAGCCATTGGATGGACACCGTACGACCACTGCAACTAGAATCGTTTATATTAACTAAGTTGACAAAGCCCTTGGTATGCGTCAACTTAGTAGGCCCACAGCTCGGATTTGGCAGAGAACATATAGCCCATTTGCGATTTGTAAGAATGTACAGCCCATTTTTTAATTCTAATGGAATTTACTACAGCCCATTTACAGTTTGTTAAAAGTACAACCCAACTTCTAGCTAGGACAACGATTAATAATTTCAAAAAACCGCTCAAAACAGAATTCAAAAAAAATCCCACATTTTGATGGGATCTGAAATATTTTTATCCAAAATTTCTAGTCAGGTTAAATATAATTTCAAAATAAAGTTGTATTACGTTAAAATCCAACGAAATATTGTGCGTGCAGCAAGTAATGAAATTAAAATTTTCAAATTCCAAAAATAATATATTTTCAAACTAATTACGCGTTTGGTGCATAGTTACTGCCTAGTTATTATAATTACATCCCATTTATCATTTCTTAAAGTCCATTTTCTTGTTAAGCCTAATGCACAGGGCGGAGAATAACAAGTTGACCCGGATATTGTGTACAACTGTCGGCCCAGTTGCATTGCTGATGTTGAAAAATAGGCCTGTGCAGTACAATACAACCTAACATGGCTACTCAGCCCACATTTAGCGATGCTGGAAAGGCCCAAACAAGGCTTCTATACAACTTTTTGAACTCACTGAGCTCAATTAATAACTTAAGAAAAAAGTTAGATTACAGTGGAACCTAATTAAAAGCTGTCACGAGCAAATAAATAATTCAATGGGTCCCACTTGTGTGTGTGTGTGCGTGTGTCTGTGTGTGTGTGTGTGTGTGTGTGTCTGTGTGTGTGTGTGTGTGAGAGAGAGAGAGAGATACCCATTGGTTGATGCTCGTAAATACATCTTTCATCCATATGCATTGCTGATGCTCAGTAAAAACTTATATAGTTGACACAATCATATAGAACATCATAGCACACTGAACCTGCATACAAAAATTTCATGCAGGCGGCACAATCAGGATGGAAGCAGTGGATCTCTACGGGTAGGGCTATGTTGAAACCAATGAAGTCGTACATAACGGTTCATCGTCATTATCAATGATGGGGAAATATCTTGAATGTTGTGCAAAGAAAACAAACAGACAACACAATAAGTTCTGCTAGCACATTAAGTTGACGTACAACCCTTTCTAAAAAAAGTTCAGGTACAAAATTAGAAAAGGTCACAATCAAATGTACTGGCATATCAGTGCTTCACACCTATAGCTCGGATTTAACTATCTGACAAGATTCAGTTGTTACCTCAAATTAGAGCGCATCCAGGCAGCCAACCCTGCCTCTTCTCCCAAAGAAGCAGTGGCCACCGCCGTGCGATGGAGTAGGCCATGTGCCATCCATCGTTCCGAGCAACACGGGGAAAGTCTGACATTGACTCCTATAATGGACATCATCGACGGACCCTGGCACTAGCGGCGGCGGCAGGACTTCGATTAATGGATTGACCACTTCTTCGACATGCACGAACACTCGATACAGGTACATCCCTAGCGTGTCCGCGGCAGCCTTGGTGGCGACGAATAGTACAACCCCGGTTCCTGCACCGGTATCTCAACACCAATCACCTTCTGTATGGTGGATGACTTCTTCATCCATGCCATAACCGTCAGAGCCCAGCTGTCTGGAGGAACGAACATACTTACAAGCTCACCTCCAAGGTCGTTGATAAGCTCGTTCATGGACTCGTTGTTCCAAGCACGTCGAGGCATGCCGTGGAAGGTAAGCTTTGTTAAAAACTCAAGATCAGAGGGCACCGAGCCCCATCCTGGGTGCCACCGATCAAATCTCACCAGCGCGCCACCGCAAAACAAACGCCGGGAAGATTCGAACACACGACTGCAGTCAAAAGTTGTCCGGAACATGACGAAGAAATCAGCCGGTGGCGGACAGACTTTGACGAGCAAGTCACTTATATGGATGCCATGCGCAATGCCAAGATCTTTGACAAGGTCGTCCGGTGAAATGGGAGGACGGTCACCGTTGATGGTTACCATCAGCACTTTGCCGGCAAACTGGTCGTCAAGCGCCCCCATGCCACTGTTGAGCGACAGCACGCAATGACCGAAGGCAGGACGGACCTCAGGATCTCTGGCACGGAGATCCGCGTTGACCGGCGACATTATAGTGCGCTTGAGTACAGGGAGTACAGGAGGGGGATTTGGCGGAACTAGAGTAGGAATCGAGATACCAGAGGTGGGGGAGGGGCGGGAGACTGGGGATGAAAAGGTAGCATGAGTTTCGAGCACGCGCCAATATGCTCATGGCGCGCAAGCGCACGAAAACACTGGTGGCACCCACATGTCAGCCTAAGAGTCCTTATTCTTTCTTTTTTGGAGGGCCCGGCCTTTTTTTTCCAGGATCTTTTGAGAGCCCGAGCTAAGAGTCATAATTGACCTGTTTGGCATTGCGTTACTACTCGGCCCGTATTCAATGACACCTCACTTGCCCAAACAAGTGTACATCATCGAAAAGACACTGATCTCAAATTATATAACTTGAAAAAAGGAGATATACTCTGAACACTGGAGAATGGTGATGCCCTCATTTAACGCACCAGTAGTTCGAGACAATAAACAGTTCGAAACAATGATATATACAACATTCAAACACTGACTAGTGACTACTACTGACATAAATAGCAAGACATGATAGTTCATAAGAAGTCTTGCTTAACCACCAAAACGCACCCATCTGCAGCGCTCAGACTCTCGTAATCCAGACGAGAATGATATTCTAAAATAAGCAACTATTACATAGTAAGAGTGACATAGACGAGGATGACAAAATGACAAGGAATATGCATAAAAAAAGAAAGAACTACACATCCAGAACTAGCAGCAAAGACAAACAAGGCATTCGAAGATATGATCCAACACCATCATAATTTGCAGCCCCGCTTCAGCGACCAGTGATCCGGAGACACCAGTACCCCACCCTTTTGATGCAATAGCCCAATTACCTATCAACCTAAAGGCTTGAACCACATCACTGCCTGTCGTAATTGAGACATCCAAGGATCAAAGTTAATCCGGATGCCTTTGTCATTCTCACCTTCTTTTGGCTGCAGGCTGTATCATTGACAATTAGGGGAGTTTGCTCCCGAACTCCTAGGGCTCGCCGTGTAGACACAGTTTTCCATAGAAAACAAAGCATCTCTGCCATCAAGGTCCTTGCCAACGGTGATCTCCTAGTTAATCGGATAATTGAGTCCGAGAAACAGAGAGTGTGAACCAAGGTTGTTTACCCGCCTGCGACTAAAAAATCCTAAAGGCCCCAACAAGCTGGTATCCTGCTCATAGATGTAACAGCCACTGTCTGGATACTCACGTATTACACGGTGCTTGTATACAGTAGGGTTTTTGCAATATAATTTTTCTGGCTCATGTGTCCGAATGATCATCAGTCTTTTGTCGTCGTCTGATCGAGGGAGGAACCAGCTGTGCTTCCCTGTTTTTGGCAAAGGTGGTGTGATTACAAAGGGCAATAACTGTAGGGACACTACATCATATCAAAAAGGACAGGTATTGTTAATGTAAGATCAGCATTGTTCAGAGTATGAGTAGGATAATGCAAGAAACAACATTGATATGTCCCTGTTGGAATTGGAAGGAAAATACAGGGAAATATATACTGGGTTCAAAAATATAGAAGTGCCATGCATGGTTATACTCATGTTATCTCGCAATCGATTCTTCACAGGAAACTACCATGTCATGCATGTTATGTAATCATGTTCTGTCCTCACAAAAAAATTCTTCAAGGTAACTAACAGACCATGCATTGTTATATACTCGTGTTCTGTGGGCAAAATTTTTGTGAGGATATTATTCTAGCCATTGATTGCTGAAGGGCGAATATAGGTATGTACACATGGTAAGCATTGCAGGATTTCACTACTTCCAAATATAAAGTTCTCCATATGCACATTTACTTCCCTAATGTATGGTTAGATGAAACCAACAGTGTGGTGCATGTTTCTACATCATGAAAATGAGGAAACTAACATGGCCATCGATACACACTCATATTTAGTAGTAGTATATAGATTACTGTAAAATAAGGATAATATCCATATATTCCTAACTGTTTGATTATTCAGGGTACAAATTGGCTGTAATGACATGGTCACAATCGCATGAATTAACTCATTCCAAATATAGCTGATTTACGGTGTCTCTAATACATTGCCATAGTTCTACTCAAATTCTGCTCAAACAGGGATATGCCAATCATCACAAAAAGTTCAAACAGTGTCATGGCATCATCATTAACATGAGACGAAAACAACGTACACGCGCTGTCCCAGCAATACATGGTGCCATCTGCTTTGTCGGTCGCGTAGATGATGCCATTGTGTTCAATAGCATCACAGAAGTGTGTATCAGCTTTGACGATGATCCACTGCGAGTTGAGTTGTCTCCAGCTAAAGAAGGCACCGACGTAAAGATAGGCGAGTCTGTGGTCGAACAAGGCAATTAGCTTGAAGTCTGCGTAATTCGCATGTCGTGTGGGCACTTGGCAAATTACAATCTTCTGCAAAACAAGGTCCGTCCAACTGACGTGGTAATGTAGATGACTTGGACCGTGATGATAATACTCTATATAATCCAATGGAGGAAGGATAATCTCATGGGAGGTCTGGAAGTTCACGAGACCAACTTTTTACAGTCTTCTCTGAAGGCAGCCATCCAGTGGGAGTTCATGCCGACCCAGTACATACCTGCTAAGAAGTTTCGGGTGATGGTGATCGGATCGAAGTCGAGGGAAATGATGTACGACGGCCCACTACATACCTGCAAAGAAGTTTCAGCTAATGGAGATCGGATTGAAGTCGAGGGGCATCATGTACGCCTCCGTATCATGGTGAGCCAATCTCGCAAGACCAGATAGCAGCAAGCAGGGTGTCTTGAAAAGCTTAGGTCTTGCTTCGACGATGGCCATGTGCATGTCCCTCGAGCATGCAGCCAGCCGCAGGGCGCTCAACATATCCATACATGAACAACAGAGGTCGAGGATGTCACTGGGGAGATTGCTCCAATCGTGGCTCATATGGATGCTGCGCGGTTCGCGTTCGGACAAGGTGGAGTTTGGAAGGTGGGGTTATTTGGGTGCTTGATTTACAGCGTAAATAGGTCTCCCGTGCTAGCATGCCTGTTCACTTCATCGTTCAGGTATCATCCATATTGCGAGCAGAACCAAATTCTCGTGCATGCCCAATCAACGCCCTGCCACGATGCATGCAGTGGTCGTTCTGGTGCATCAAGGACGGCATGCAGATCGTTCCACACTTGAGAAGAGGAAAAATGGAAAGGTATAACACGGCAGCAGAGGAAGAGAACGTTGGCTAATGAGGCTGGGAGGGGATCGAGCAGGAAGTTAATGCTCCACACCTAAAGGTTTTGGGAAAACCTAATTTTCATAAGGTGACTTACTCACCTAAACGGAGGGAGTATTCCTTAACCAGAGAATGTTGTGTCTTCCACTCACGCGCCAATATCCATCTGAACCAGCTACAACACATTTTTTAATCTGTTTGCATAGGTCCCACCTATCAGGAAGGATGGGCACGTACACGAACAGGTACGACTCATCAGTCTACCCGCATAGCCTTTTTGTTTATTCTACCTAGCCGTCTAATCAACTGCCTGCACGCCACTTCTCCCATTTACTTCTCCATCGGGAACCGATTTTCCTTGGCTTCTTCACCTCCCCTTCGTCTTCATTTGCATCCAAACCCCACTGCGTTCACATTGTTTTAACCTCTTTAAATAATCATCTACTACTTTAGTTAGACTAGCCATCTAATCCTAATTCTCCAAACCATAGCCCTTCGTTCCAACGGTTCCAAATGGCGAAAGAGATCGAGATGTAGGTTTTTAGCGTCCAACATGTCCTCGTCGAAGGGTCGATGAGCATAGTTGCCACCGTCACCGTCCACCCAAGGGTTGTTCGGCAGTGGATCAACAATGTATCTTACTCCCTCGAAAAGGTAGAGACGAGGGTCATCGTCTCGACGTAGAGTGCACAGAGCATGCCCCTTGGAAGATCCAACGCGCCGCCGTCCTTCAGTTGTGCCTCGAAGATGATGTTTTGGTGTACCACATCATACACTCGCCCTCCATACCAGGTGAGCTTCACGATTTCTTGTCTCGGGAGGACGTATACTTCTGTGGGGCAGCCATCGAAGGGGACAAACAGAAGCTGGAGTCGTACAACCTTGATTTGAAAAGCATCGCTGACCTACAAACCAGAATCAAAATTCCTGTAGAAGATTGTGATAAACAGACACCATCCCTATTCGACGTAGCAAATTTTGTGTTCGGTACAAATCTTCAGAAGGGTGATGAGACGGTGGCATTAAGGTCGTCTGGATGGGAGAATTATCCCTTGACGTACGAGCGGATAAAATATGCTACAGTCGATGCCCGTGTGAGTTTTGAGATAGCTGCAAGGTCCAAAGAGCTTGTTGCAAAGCCGTCTCCCATAGAAAATGAGAACAAGAAGAAGAAGAAGAAGAAGAAGAAAAGGCTGCACCAGCAGGAGGGCATTATGGATGGATGAACTATTTCCTCTCTTGTAAAAAAAATTACTCCCTCTCGGTTTATATTGATATAGATGTTCTATTTCGATGGTGTGCATGTCTTTGGAACAGAGTAGTAGCATGGGTCCGCTTGACTATAAGGAACTATTTATCCGCATATATAGCTTTCTCTGCTACTCCTTCTAGTGATCGGTATGCAGTGCATGTGTCCGTAGACATGACAACTTGTCCATGGAAGTTCAACTACGGCGACCATCACGTTTCATCTCGCGATTCCCATGACGCCTCTCCAACCCACGGCACCACGTCCCCCGACGTGCGCCTCACCCCTCTCGGCTGCACCGCCCCTCTGCCTTTGTGTGCATGACATGTGGGCCACCTAAAATGCAGCGAGCATCAAGTTCTACCACAGCCACACGCGATTCCCATGACGCTGCTCGAACCCATGACACCACACGTCCCCCGACCTGTGACTCACCCCTCTTGGCCCCACTGCCCCTCTGCCTTCGGGAGCATTACATGTGGACCAGTCACCTATCAGGTCCACATGTTATTGACTCAAAGGTAGGTGTAGTAAGGCGCTGAAGCTCAGTCCCGACGGCCCTGAGAGGGAAATGTAACTCCTACGCCAGGGCTTGTGGTGCTACCGCTTCATGAACTCATGCCAAACTCGAGATTTGTTTCTTTACTATACATGCACGCAATGATTTAATGGACATTGTAATCTCAACATGTGATGGGGAGCTCTAAATTTGAATTTGAAACTTATAAAACCAAAAGGTTCAAAACAAATAAACTGGGAGAGAGGGAGTATATCGCAGGATGTGTCCCATACATAATAAGTCCCCTGGTTTGTCACCACTAAGATGCGGTTAGAAAGGAGCATAGCGTCTTCGTACTCGTACGGCAACAAATCAGCCGCAGACGGCATGGTCCGCCTTTGACCGCCATGTGCAAGGTTTGTGCTATCTTATTCAATCTCACTGTGGTTCCATCGTACCAATTCATGCGGTGGCCCGTTGCATGGCTGACCCAATGTTGGACAAAGTTTCTACGAGAACGGTGTCACTGTTGTAAATGTTGTGCAAATTGATGTTGGTACCCTCCCGTACATATACAAGCCAATCACCACTCGCACCGAGCCTAACCTATGAAACAGTGGGTAGGGGGAGAATTAGGAAATGGACACGGAAGTAGTCTTTAGAATGCATTTACTACGTGATCAAACTCATCTTACTTGCTCATCGGAGGAAATCCGAGTGCCCCTCAACGTCGGCATCTCAAGGGGCGTCAACTTGCAACTACGGCCACGTCGCGCTGGAGAGACCCCCAAGGAAACATCCTCGTGCGTTCCACGGAACATCAAGATGCATTTGTATGAGTAGTTTATCTTGTGAGAGAAAAGGATGAACGAGGGAAGGCCTGTAGAGATAGAGAGGGACACTACTACTACCAATGTGCTGGCCCGTGCGTTGAAATGGATCCAAAGTAGTAGAATAATACTTGTTCACATGCTTGAAATATAAACACTCTAGTTTTGATATACATGTGTCAGCAGACATGACAGCTTGTCCATGGAAGTTGAACCACGGCGACCATCACGTTTCTTGTTTCTACCACTGCCACACCCGCACGCGATTCCCACGATGCCGCTCCAACCCACGGCACGACATCCCCCGACGTGGACATGGATCCTCTAACGTGGCTATCATTGCCTTGCCCCGCCTTTCCTTTGCTGACAGGTGGGACCCACGCTTGTGGGTCCCATATGTCAGTGACATAATGGTAGGATTGTTCACGTCAGGGGATCCTCATCCCCCCGACATGCCCCTCATCCCTCTCGGCCCCACCGCTCCTATACCTTTGTGTGCATGACATGCGGGCCAGCTAAACTACGGCGACCATCAACTTTTTACCACAGACACACCCGATTGGACGCGGTTTGCCTGCTCCGCAGCTGTGCTCCGATCCGTACTCTCGCACCATCGAATTTTCATCCAGCGGCTGTGACACATTTCGTCCCGAGCATCAATCCTTAGCTCGAGTACTTCTGTACTAGAGGTAGTACCCGCCGGTGTGGCCATCTACGCCTCGTAACGCCCCGACGCCCAGCTGTGGCACCCTCGCCACGGCCACGCCACCACCGGCTGGTTCATCTCAAACGAGTGAGTCGCGAACCACGCCACCGCCATGAGAATGACATGTGGGCCAGCCGCATTTAAGGTCCGCATGTCATTGACTCATAGGTCAGGCACTATGCCACTGAAGTTCGGTCCCGTGGGCCCCGAGAGGGAAATGTAACTCCTGCGGCAGGCCTTGTGGTGCTCCCGCAGTACGAGCTCATGCCAAAACTGGAATTTTTTTCTTACTACTACCAACTAGTACTAGTAAGGTACACATGCATTGCACGCATGAGATTTTGGTGCTTTGTGCATTATGCTTCTACATGTGGAGTTTTCTAGATTCTACATGTGGCAAAATCTGGTGGAATGTAGATCATATACAACGGCAAGTAGTGCTCGGATTTGCCATCTTTGTACCATCGGATTGGCTTCATCCAACGACCAACTTTCAAAGTTATTCACACACTATATAGGGGTATAGATATAGATATAGATATATAGATGTTTGGTTTGCAGCCTAAGGTTGCCACGCCTAAGCTTAGGCGTGCCACAATATCTTAGGCATGTGTTTGGTTCATTGTCACACTTGTGGCTTGCCATACTTTTCTAGTTACATGGCCCACATGTCATAGACTCAACTTCTTGGCAAATCTTGCCACACTTGTGGTGGCCATTTTGTTAGTCACACTTTTTGTGGCAGCCGCACTTTGCCTAAGCTTAGTTGTGGCAAAGTTAGTCATGAACCAAACAAACCCTTTGTTAGCCACACATTGGTTTGCCTAAGGTAATCTTGCCACACAGTTATTAGGGTCTGTTTGGTTTATGACTAACTTTGCCAAAGATTGCCACACCTAAAGTTAGGCAAGTTTGACCAACTTAGGTGAGTGTTTGGTTCAAGCCACATCTTCGGCAAGCCACACTTGGGCCCCACATGGCATACACATAAAAAATGTGGCAAGATTCGCTTAGGCTTGCCAACTTGGGGTTGTTTGGTTTGAGACTAAGTTTGCCAAAGCTTGCCACACCTAAGGTTAGGCAAATTTCACAGACTTAGGTGTGTGTTTGGTTCAAGCCACATCTTAGGCAAGCCACACTATGGTCCCACATCACATACACACAACAAGTGTGGCAAGATTCCCTTAGGCTTGCCAACTTGTGGCTCTCATTTTGAAGAACTAACCTTAGGCAAGTTTGGCAACATTGTATGGCAAAGTGTGGCACTTCTAGGCCTAGACCCAAACAACCCCTTGTGGCTCTCATTTTGATGAACTAACCTTAGGCAAGCTTGGAAAAAAATGTGTGGCAAAGTGTGGCAATGCTAGGCCTAGAACCAAACATCCCCTTTGTGTCTATGACATGTGGGGCTCACTCCTCATAAAAAAATCTTTGCCTTAGGTGTGGCTAGAACCAAACACCTACCTAACTTGGTCAAACTTGCCTAAGGTTAGTTGTGGCAAAGTGTGGCAATGTGTGGCTAGGAACCAAACAGCCACTAAGATTGCCAAAGATTGCCACACATAAGGTTAGGCAAGTTTGATTAACTTAGGTGAGTGTTTGGTTCAAGCCACACCTTAGGCAAGCCACACTAAGGCCCCACATGACATACACACAAAAAATGTGGCAAGATTCCCTTAGGCTTGCCAACTTGTGGCTCTCATTTTGAAGAACTAATAACTTTGCCTAAGCTTAGTTGTGGCAAAGTTAGTCATGAATTAAGTTCAACCATGGAGTCTTCTAGATTATAGATGTGGCTGAATATGGTGGATGATATCCTACGGCCAGTAGTGCTCGGATTTGCCATATTTGTACCGTCGGATTGGTTTCATCCAACGACAAACTTTCAAAGTTTTTCACACACTATATATGTCACATCCCTGGTCCTGTTATGCACTAGGCTAGACCTCATGTGAGCATCATGTTTAAATTTTTGAAACCTGAACTGAGGAATTTTGGAAGCCTCAAAAACTTAAATAAAAGAAGGGCAAAAACCCTAAAAATCTCATTCCTTGCTCCAAAATGCTCTTCTTAAATGTTTGATAATTTTTGGTAAGGGTTCTGGTCCCAACCAAAATATTGAACATGTTTAAGGAATTATTTTTGGGACTTTGGATTTAATTCATTAGCTATTTGAATTTGAATTATATTCATATAATTAGAATATAATTTCAAATACCCCTGAAATATTCTATAAGCTTTTGGAAGAGTCCATCTAGCAATATAAAATATTCAGAGGAGTTTTTGGCATTGTTTGAATTATTTTAAATTCAAAATAGTGGCAAAATAAATTAAATAAAACAAAACAGAAATAAAAGACAGAGGAGAGAAATCTTACCTGGACTTACCTCTGCAGCCCACCAGGCCCACCTGGCCAGCCCAGCCCATCTCCACCCCCCCTGTCGTCTTCCTCCCTGCCAGGAGGACAGACACCGCGACGCCGCCGCGCGCGCCACCTCCTGCTTCCCCTGGCCACCTCCTGCTTCCTCCCCGAGCCCTCTAGCGACGCCACGGAGTCGTCCCCGACCGCTATCCCTCCCTCTGCTCGCTCTGGCTCTCTCCCTCTCCCGATTTGGAGCACCACCGAGAGCCACCGGAGGGCGCCGCCGTCGCATCCATAGCCACCGGCCACCCCTCGCCCTTCCGATGAGCTCAGGAGCTCTGTTCCGACCCCATGGAGCTGCACACCGACGCACGCGACCAGAGGAGGCCCCAGTCGACCGGAGCATCGTCGTCTTCATCCCCGGTGCCCGGAGATCGCCGCCGTAAATTCGCCGTCGCAGAAGCTTCCCCGAGCTCGCCGACCCCTCCGTCCAGTCCACTGTGAGCCCCTCTTCCTCTTCCCCCTTCCCTCAAGCTTGCGCTCATCCCCTAGCCCCTTCCTACACCGCGGCCGAGAGTTTCTCGCCGCCGGCCATGGCGCAGCCGTGGCCATAGCCGCGCATGCCCACAACGGAGTGCTTCACCGTGCTCATAAAGCCCCCAGGAGCCCAACACACTAACCAGCTCCCCCTCCCGCGCACCGCAACGCCAAACCCGCGGGTGCCCGAACTCCGGCCGCCGCGGAAGTGCTCGTCGCCGTCGACTCAGGCCATCCCAGCTGCTGTCGCTGCTACCACTAGATGCGCAAGAACGCCAGCAAGCCGTAGCCACAAACCGCGCTCAAAATGGAACCCCGTAGCATTTTTCCGAAACGCTCCGCCGTCGTTTTGGTCGCCGCCGGCGTAACTCCGGCGAGGGTGACGTGGCAGACTAATTCGGGCTAATGACGCACTTAGTCAACACCTAGTGACATTGACAGCGGGCCCCACCCCTGGTCAAACCCCAGTCAGCGCTGGGTTTGACCGGGATTAGGTCCTGTGTCACTGACGTGTGGCCCCCACACGTCAGGTTTGACCTAGGGCGCCCAGTTGACCCTGCTGACGTCACTGTGACGTGGTGCTGACGCCATAATCATTTCTGGATTTAATATTATTCAGGAAATTCCAGAAAATGCCTAAAACTTCTAAAATTCATAGAAATTCAACCGCAACTCCAAATTAAATAAATTATATATGAAAAATTATCAGAAAAATTCAAGGAATCCATCTGTACCACTTTCATGCATGTTAGAACAACTTATAGCTGCTGTTTAGCACAAATCAATTAAATGGCATTTGAATAATCACATATGGAGTTTGAATTTGAATCTTGTATTCAAACCAACTTCATTTAATCTGTTGCTAGTTGCATTAGCCCAAAACACATTCATTTTTCCATGTCATGATCATGCATCATATTGTGCATTGCATTGATTGTGTTCCCTTCTGTGTTGCCGGTATTTGTCCCCTCTCGATAGACGTGATACCGATGATGTGATCGTTGACACTGATGAAGACTCAAGGTTATCTTCAGAAGTGCCAGGCAAGCAAAACCCCCTTGTTCATTCCGATACAATCCCACTCTCTCGCTCTTGCTCTCTTTTACTGCATTAGGACAACAACGATTCATCTGTTACCTGCTGCGGTAGCTGAACCCCTTTATCCTTTGCATGACCTGTCATTGCCACAGTAAATAGATGAAACCCACTAGCATGAGTAGGAGTTGTTTGAGCCCTGTTGTGCCTACTCATTCATGCTTGTTTGTCATGCCTGCTACTGCTTAGAGTCGAGTCAGGTCTGATTCATCCGGGATGAATCAGAGGTGTGTGAACATGTCCTACGGTGTGTGAGCTAAGCGTGTGAACACGATTTGGTAAAGGTAGCGGTGAGAGGCCATGTAGGAGTACATGGTGGGTTGTCTCATTGAAGCCGTCCTCAGGAACTGAGTTCTGTGTTTGTGATCCATGATTCAGCTACTACCATGCATTGGGCCCGAAACCAATGGACCCTCTCGGCTTCTTGATCACCCTTGTCCTCTGTCCAGGAGTTGCAAGTAGTTTCTGGTGTTTGTAGTATGCTGGAGGCCGTGCGCAGCGCTGACCGTAGGGGTGGGCTGTGATGCGGTAGGCACGTGGCCGGGTAAACCGGGCGCCCGTTTGGTGTCACGGAACCCTGTTCACATCGTTTGGGGCTGTGAGCGAAACTCCGGCCGGATCTCCTCATGGATGGAACCCGAATAGGCGATAAACCTGGACTAGAGACTCGAGTGTTTAGGTAGGTCGTGGCCGACACCCACGTTGGGCTTCCGCTTGAAGGTTGCCGAGTACATGTCGTGTAAACAGCGGTAAGTGGTGAGAGCGTGTGTGAAGAAGTACACCCCTGCAGGGTTAACATCATCTATTCGAATAGCCGTGTCCGCGGAAAAGGACTTCTGGGTTGCTTATATTAGTTCATAGACAAGTGAAAGTGGATACTCTAAAATATGCAAGATAAGCGTGAGTGCTATGGATGGCGTTCTCGTAGGGAGACGGGAGCGGATCCATAGTGGTGTATTGATATGGTGAATATGTGGACTCGTGTGCGCCACCTCAAAAGAGTTACATTGCAGTCGTAGTTCAGGATAGCCACCGAGTCAAAGCTGGCTTGCTGCAGTTAAACCCCACCATCCCCTTGTTGATAATGATGCATATATAGTTAGTTCTGATGTAAGTCTTGCTGGGTACATTTGTACTCACGTTTGCCTATTTTATGTTTTTGCAGAGAGACTTCGGTCTCACTAGTAGTTCCACGTGGACTTCGACGTTTAGCTGGTTACCTCAGCTACGATCTTGTGCCTCGGCAGGATTGGTAGATAGTCAGGCTTCTCAGCCTTTTTCATTTATAGATGTCTGTACTCAGACATGTTAAGCTTCTGCATGTGCTTTGACTTGTATGCTCTGATTGTTGGGTCGTGAGACCCCTGTTTGTAATATCTCGCTCCTCGGAGCCTATTGAATATTTACTTGTGTCGTAGAGTCATGTTGTGATGCCATGTTGTATTTGCACATATCGAGCATATTGTGTGTATGTTATTGAAATGCTTGGTATGTGTGGGATCTGGCTATCTAGTTGTTTATCCTTAGTAGCCTCTCTTACCGGGAAATGTCTCCTAGTGTTTCCACTGAGCCATGGTAGCTTGCTGCTGCTCCGGAACACTTAGGCTGGCCGACATGTGTCCTTCTTCGTTCCTGTGTCTGTCCCTTCGGGGAAATGTCACGCGATGAATACCGGAGTCCTGTTAGCCCGCTACAGCCCGGTTCACCGGAGTCCTGCTAGCCCAGTGCTACAGCCTGGATTCACTCGCTGATGACCGACACGTTCGATGTTGGGTCATGGATGCCTGTCCATGTAAGTTTGTGCCACTTTGGGTCTACGACTAGCCATGTCAGCCCGGGCTCCTTATCATATGGATGCTAGCGACACTGTCATATACGTGTGCCAAAAGGCGCAAACGGTCCCGGGCAAAGGTAATGCGACACCCGTGGGAATACCGTGCGTGAGGCCGCAAAGTGATATGAGGTGTTACATGCTATATCGATGTGGCATTGAGTCGGGGTCCTGACAGTGTTGGTATCAGAGCTTGACTGCCTGTAGGATTACCAAGCCAAACTGGTCGAAGTTGAGTCTAGAAATTCTTTAGTTATATAAGGGAATTGATTGTGGGATGGAACGTAAGGCTCTTTTTACTCCTTATACCTTATGCCTTCTGATCTGAGTCATCTTATCTTTCCTGCGGGGATTAAGAACTAGGTTATCTCTTCTTTCTATCAGGATCACGTGTTACTAATCAGTGGACTTATAAGATTGTTGGATTTAAGCCTCGTTTCAGTTCCTATTACTTCCGTATGTTAGTTGTTGATCTCGAAACCTTGGTATTGTGCTTCTGAGTGGTTATGCCACCATTTTTGTGACATGTCTCAAATCTTTTCTAAGCATTTACAGCCGTTATGTTGTCCGAGTCATCCCAGGTTTCTAAGTAGTCTGATGCATTTGCAAATCCTTTCTTCCCGTTTCAATGTTCCCATGGGCCAGATTAACCACACTAATCAGTGAGTTGAGGTACCTCCGTTACCTTGACATATATGTTGGAGATATTATTATGACCCTAGGTGTCTTAGGGGATCATCTAGTAATTTAGCCATGATTTGTGTTCCCAGTGTGATGATTCTGGCCATCATTCTCGAAAGCATCCCGTGATGCTACTTAGTAATAGGTATTCTGTTCCTGGGTTCTTGAACCCGAGATTCACTCTACCTACTTCATGTTGATAGTAATTGCTAATGCCTTTAGGATATTAGTAACCTTTGCGATAGTCCTTGAAGTCCGTGGTATCTTCTTCTTCCAAATACCATGAACTACTTATGGCAGAAGTTCCTCGTTGAACTGAAATATCACAACAGGATTATTCTTGAGGAGTTCTCCATTCATAAATCGTGACTCTGCCAGTTCTACCTTTCTGCATGGGTTATCCGGAAGAAATATGTTGAACTTGGTTCGACATACTAATCTATGCATCCACAACTCAGAAAATTATATGTTCCTTTGAGTTGTTCTCTTTAGTTGCATTCTGACCCTCGTCTATCAATTGATAGTCAAGAGTATGCGTGCGTTCGTTTATCGATGCCTATTACTCTTGTGGTCCGTCAAGCCATTCTATTCCGGAATGACTAGGAGAAACAAACTCCAGTACCTCTTCCATATCCAGGTTTGGGTCAAAGAAGTTGTGCTCCGCAGAACAAATTGCTAATCCAGCTTTTGCTCTGTTCTACCCTGGAGTATTACCATCTTTTATATCGGGATTGTTATAGGAATTGCACACCATCCTATGAACTCTTGGTACAGTGATACTTCTCGCCATCATTACTCATTCCTCGGTTCCGTGTGGTTATAACCGGAATACCGACAAATGAATTGTGATGTGTGAAATCAATACTCCCAGCAACCTCGTTTCTTGATAGTTAAAGGATAATAATTTCATTCTTAGCATGTTGGTTTTTGAATCATCCTTCTAAGACTGATCGTGCTACCTAGTCCTTATTTCGGTGCACCCTTTGATTGATGAGTTAGGATCTTGTCAAGTCCTCACTCATTTGATCATATCGTCTTGCCCTCAAAAGCAAGATTGTTCTCGAGCTTAGTAACATACCGGTGGTTCGTGACTTTCCAAATATCTTCTTGGAAGTGTTACTGGGTTGTCACCTGACTGTTATGTTGAGCTCGTGATCAAGTTGGTTTCTTGTGAACCACCTTCTCTCCAAGAATCGGTGTTAGATATCCCTGAGCTAGTTGGTTAAGCTAGACAACAACTTGGAGAGTTGGAAGATAAAAGCTTGCCTGACTTAGTTCGTTCCAAAGGGATATTCTTGTGTAGTGTGTGTTGAAGAAAGATGATATCTTCATCGATTGGTCCCTGTGATCAGTTGCTGGACCTATTGTCTTATCAATCCTTTGATTTGAGTGTGGGCTATCGTCAAATCAAATCAGTACCAACGATGCTCGTAATGTTGTCTTATTCGTGGTTGATCCCTCGAGCATACACCATTACATCTTTGGTCTGACCAATGCTATCACCGTGTTCACTTAACTATGGAATTCCTTTTAAAAGGAAACCCGGATGAATTGTTGTTGAGCCCATTGACAACATCCTTATCTCCTCCATGATTTTGTTGAACATTAAGCTAGTGTTGGAAACTTTTGAAAGCATTTCTTCATGCTAGTTCATGAAGCATATGTTCGGATGTAAGAAGTGACTTCCTCCAATTCATGTGCATTTGATGCAAGTTGCCGCCGTGGATTCGAGAAAGTCAATGTTGTTTCCTTTGGAATCATCCCAAATCAGTCATGCATACATGCGAAGTATTCTGTGGTTCGGAGACTTGCAACCTCCATTCTATATGGGTCCCTAGCACACCAAGCCACTGATTGATTTGTTCAAGATTAATAAGTTCTAAGTGCTAGTCCCGAAGGTACCAGACGGATTTGTACAAAACTTCGATATCCTCGCTGATGGTTCCCCCTCCTGAACTCGGTAGTGTTTTATTATAAGACTACTTTGTGGTCATGCTTGTCTGGGACAACGTGTTCACATGTTTGTAGCAGAACCAGCTCATGTTTTGGAGCTTACTATCGTAGTTCATTTCCCGAGAATCTCGCAACGTCATCTCGTCGATTTGTGTTGCAAACTTTCATTTTTCTTCCTAGACTCGATGAGCCTGGAATATTCTGACACCAACCAGATCTGAATCTCAGGCAGATATGATGGTTGGAACATTTCCCCAAGAACTATAATATTGGTCTCTCGATAACCGGTAAGGTGGATGTCGTGGCCAACACACCCATCCGGTAGACCTGTTATTATAATATCCTGATTGAGGAAGTTGGCCACCTCCCCATAGGGATTTCGTAGGGTTTACTCCCTAGTTGCCCCTTCGGATTTCTGAGATCCCGAAGTCCGACCTTTTTACTTGATGTTCTAGATATCAAACCATATCTATGAATGGGTTACACTAGCACATCAAGGAGAACATTAGAAGCGGAGTGCTAAATGTCTCTCGGTCGATCATCTAGATTTTATTTCCTTGGCCTCGCTAAGGTGAAATCTGAGAAGGTGTTATCTTCCTTTGCATCTGCATCCTCCATCACCATTCATCATGGTAGTAAGTTGTGTTACCGGACCCTTGACACGGATGTTGGTAAAACCTTGATGATTATGGAATTGCTCAAGTTCTTGAGAGCACGCGCAAGTGCTAGGTTTGATCGTCGGCATTAACTGTATAGCGCTCTCAGTTTCCTCGGTTATGCTATAACCATTCCAATAGTGGAATAACTCTTTATTGTTGAGCCTCTCCCCAGTTACCAGAATCATTCCCAGCATTTGCATTTTGTTCCCAGCTTGCACCGCCAATGTGTCATTCTACCATGGGTCTCTTCCATTTCCGGTGATAAGAAAATTCATCCATTACGTTGTCTTCAACAAGGTAATCCACATCATCCAAGTTTGAGTATGCCATTCTACCGACCCCCTCCAAACGATCGCTCGAGAATTGTCTTAGGCTGGTTTAAAGAGTTTCAATGATCTCTGAATCAAAAGTAATTCTTTTTGCCACTTAAGGGAATATCTCTACGAGTCACCTTCCCTAAGGTGTATCGTTATGGTATCATGGCAACTCAACTCCTCGCTACGTTGACAACCGTTCACCACCTTCTTAGGTCTGGAATCGTTGTCTACCTAGTGAACCTTCGTCATCTGTTCCACTCCATTCCTCTAGAGGTGTGCTTCTTCTCTCAGCTCGAGAGATGTTGCTATGTCCCATTCCGTGAGTTAATCCTGAGTTGTTCGTTCTTTGAGAAGATTAATTCTTCTAGAGTTTTCCTTCCCTCTTCTTGTCATGTTAGTTGGAGTTCTCAGAGAAAGACTTCGAGACAATGATGGTGATCGAATCAACGTTCCTATGAAGTGCAACCTGGATCGTGAAGATTGTGCTAGTTTGCGCTCCCCCTTCACCTTACCCTACGCTTGAATCTCGGGACGAGATTTTGTTTAGTGGGGGTGAGTTGTCACATCCCTGGTCCTGTTATGCACTAGGCTAGACCTCATGTGAGCATCATGTTTAAATTTTTGAAACCTGGACTGAGGAATTTTGGAAGCCTCAAAAACTTAAATAAAAGAAGGGCAAAAACCCTAAAAATCTCATTCATTGCTCCAAAATGCTCTTCTTAAATGTTTGATAATTTTTGGTAAGGGTTCTGGTCCCAACCAAAATATTGAACATTTTTAAGGAATTATTTTTGGGACTTTGGATTTAATTCATTAGCTATTTGAATTTGAATTATATTCATATAATTAGAATATAATTTCAAATACCCCTGAAATATTCTATAAGCTTTTGGAAGAGTCCATCTAGCAATATAAAATATTCAGAGGAGTTTTTGGCATTGTTTGAATTATTTTAAATTCAAAACAGTGGCAAAATAAATTAAATAAAACAAAACAGAAATAAAAGACAGAGGAGAGAAACCTTACCTGGACTTACCTCTGCAGCCCACCAGGCCCACCTGGCCAGCCCAGCCCATCTCCACCCCCCCCCCCTGTCGTCTTCCTCCCTGCCAGGAGGACAGACACCGCGACGCCGCCGCGCGCGCCACCTCCTGCTTCCCCTGGCCACCTCCTGCTTCCTCCCCGAGCCCTCTAGCGACGCCACGGAGTTGTCCCCGACCGCTATCCCTCCCTCTGCTCGCTCTGGCTCTCTCCCTCTCCCGATTTGGAGCACCACCGAGAGCCACCGGAGGGCGCCGCCGTCGCATCCATAGCCACCGGCCACCCCTCGCCCTTCCGATGAGCTCAGGAGCTCCATTCCGACCCCATGGAGCTGCACACCAACGCACGCGACCAGAGGAGGCCCCAGTCGACCGGAGAATCGTCGTCTTCATCCCCGGTGCCCGGAGATCGCCGCCGTAAATTCGTCGTCGCAGAAGCTTCCCCGAGCTCGCCGACCCCTCCGTCCAGTCAACTGTGAGCCCCTCTTCCTCTTCCCCCTTCCCTCAAGCTCGCGCTCATCCCCTAGCCCCTTCCTCCATCGCGGCCGAGAGTTTCTCGCCGCTGGCCATGGCGCAGCCGTGGCCATAGCCGCGCATGCCCACAACGGAGTGCTTCACCGTGCTCATAAAGCCCCCAGGAGCCCAACACACCAACCAGCTCCCCCTCCCGCGCACCTCAACGCCAAACCCGCGGGTGCCCGAACTCCGGCCGCCGCGGAAGTGCTCGTCGCCGTCGACTCAGGCCATCCCAGCTGCTGTCGCTGCTACCACTAGATGCGCAAGAATGCCAGCAAGCCGTAGCCACAAACCGCGCTCAAAATGGAGCCCCGTAGCGTTTTTCCGAAACGCTCCGCCGTCGTTTTGGTCGCCGCCGGCGTAACTCCGGCGAGGGTGACGTGGCAGACTAATTCGGGCTAATGACGCACTTAGTCAACACCTAGTGACACTGACAGCGGGCCCCACCCCTGGTCAAACCCCAGTCAGCACTGGGTTTGACCGGGATTAGGTCATGTGTCACTGACGTGTGGCCCCCACACATCAGGTTTGACCTGGGGCGCCCAGTTGACCCTGCTGACGTCACTGTGACGTGGTGCTGACGCCATAATCATTTCTGGATTTAATATTATTCAGGAAATTCCAGAAAATGCCTAAAACTTCTAAAATTCATAGAAATTCAACCGTAAGTCCAAATTAAATAAATTATATATAAAAAATTATCAGAAAAATTCAAGGAATCCATCTGTACCTCTTTCATGCATGTTAGAACAACTTATAGCTGCTGTTTAGCACAAATAAATTAAATGGCATTTGAATAATCACATATGGAGTTTGAATTTGAATCTTGTATTCAAACCAACTTCATTTAATCTGTTGCTAGTTGCATTAGCCCAAAACACATTCATTTTGCCATGTCATGATCATGCATAATATTGTGCATTGCATTGATTGTGTTCCCTTCTGTGTTGCCGGTATTTGTCCCCTCTCGATAGACGTGATACCGATGATGTGATCGTTGACACTGATGAAGACTCAATGTTATCTTCAGAAGTGCCAGGCAAGCAAAACCCCCTTGTTCATTCCGATACAATCCCACTCTCTCGCTCTTGCTCTCTTTTACTGCATTAGGACAACAACGATTCATCTGTTACCTGCTGCGGTAGCTGAACCCCTTTATCCTTTGCATGACCTGTCATTGCCACAGTAAATAGATGAAACCCACTAGCATGAGTAGGAGTTGTTTGAGCCCTGTTGTGCCTACTCATTCATGCTTGTTTGTCATGCCTGCTACTGCTTAGAGTCGAGTCAGGTCTGATTCATCCGGGATGAATCAGAGGTGTGTGAACATGTCCTACGGTGTGTGAGCTAAGCGTGTGAACACGATTTGGTAAAGGTAGCGGTGAGAGGCCATGTAGGAGTACATGGTGGGTTGTCTCATTGAAGCCGTCCTCAGGAACTGAGTTCTGTGTTTGTGATCCATGATTCAGCTACTACCATGCATTGGGCCCGAAACCAATGGACCCTCTCGGCTTCTTGATCACCCTTGTCCTCTGTCCAGGAGTTGCAAGTAGTTTCTGGTGTTTGTAGTATGCTGGAGGCCGTGCGCAGCGCTGACCGTAGGGGTGGGCTGTGATGCGGTAGGCACGTGGCCGGGTAAACCGGGCGCCCGTTTGGTGTCACGGAACCCTGTTCACATCGTTTGGGGCTGTGAGCGAAACTCTGGCCGGATCTCCTCATGGATGGAACCCGAATAGGCGATAAACCTGGACTAGAGACTCGAGTGTTTAGGTAGGCCGTGGCCGACACCCATGTTGGGCTTCCGCTTGAAGGTTGCCGAGTACATGTCGTGTAAACGGCGGTAAGTGGTGAGAGCGTGTGTGAAGAAGTACACCCCTGCAGGGTTAACATCATCTATTCGAATAGCCGTGTCCGCGGAAAAGGACTTCTGGGTTGCTTATATCAGTTCATAGACAAGTGAAAGTGGATACTCTAAAATACGCAAGATAAGCGTGAGTGCTATGGATGGCGTTCTCGTAGGGAGACGGGAGCGGATCCATAGTGGTGTATTGATATGGTGAATATATGGACTCGTGTGCGCCACCTCAAAAGAGTTACATTGCAGTCGTAGTTCAGGTTAGCCACCGAGTCAAAGCTGGCTTGCTGCAGTTAAACCCCACCATCCCCTTGTTGATAATGATGCATATATAGTTAGTTCTGATGTAAGTCTTGCTGGGTACATTTGTACTCACGTTTGCCTATTTTATGTTTTTGCAGAGAGACTTCGGTCTCACTAGTAGTTCCACGTGGACTTCGACGTTTAGCTGGTTACCTCAGCTACGATCTTGTGCCTCGGCAGGATTGGTAGATAGTCAGGCTTCTCAGCCTTTTTCATTTATAGATGTCTGTACTCAGACATGTTAAGCTTCCGCATGTGCTTTGACTTGTATGCTCTGATTGTTGGGTCGTGAGACCCCTGTTTGTAATATCTCGCTCCTCGGAGCCTATTGAATATTTACTTGTGTCGTAGAGTCATGTTGTGATGCCATGTTGTATTTGCACATATCGAGCATATTGTGTGTATGTTATTGAAATGCTTGGTATGTGTGGGATCTGGCTATCTAGTTGTTTATCCTTAGTAGCCTCTCTTACCGGGAAATGTCTCCTAGTGTTTCCACTGAGCCATGGTAGCTTGCTGCTGCTCCGGAACACTTAGGCTGGCCGGCATGTGTCCTTCTTCGTTCCTGTGTCTGTCCCTTCGGGGAAATGTCACGCGATGAATACCGGAGTCCTGTTAGCCCGCTACAGCCCGGTTCACCGGAGTCCTGCTAGCCCAGTGCTACAGCCTGGATTCACTCGCTGATGACCGACACGTTCTATGTTGGGTCATGGATGCCTGTCCCTGTAAGTTTGTGCCACTTTGGGTTTACGACTAGCCATGTCAGCCCGGGCTCCTTATCATATGGATGCTAGCGACACTGTCATATACGTGCGCCAAAAGGCGCAAACGGTCCCGGGCAAAGGTAATGCGACACCCGTGGGAATACCGTGCGTGAGGCCGCAAAGTGATATGAGGTGTTACATGCTAGATCGATGTGGCATTGAGTCGGGGTCCTGACAATATAGGGGGTATAGATATAGATGTGTCGGTCCGTTGCAATGGATCCAAAGTATGTCTATTTAGTGGAGTGCACTCTAAACACATTATCTATTTATTTTTCTCTAACCTTTCGTAGCCATGCAACCAAGCCACATAAGCTTCATGGGTGCCCCCACATCATATTACTCATACTACGTTGATTGAAAAAAAGATAAATCGCCCAAAACAAGATCTTCCCGTTTTTTGTTCCTACGATGTTGTGTCGTGCATGTACCTACTAGTTGTATAGTGGTAGTACTAGTAATATAGTATTAGGAGTACAAACTTGGTACTAAGTAGGAGTAGTACTACTAATACGGAATTCTCCTACTCTATCGACGAGCCCCATCTGACACCAAATTTCTTGGCTTCCGTGCTACAGCTAGATCTTCCCCTCGTTTTTGTTTTCCAACCCGGCGGCGGGTGGGGTGCAGTTTGTCGATAGTCGGTTTGCTCAACGGTGGTCCCACATGAAAGTGAAAATGCTAGGCAACACGCCTTCCCTAAGCTATGTGTCGTGCCGGACGGGTCGTGGAGTACTCCCGATTCCCGGGCGTGTGGGGGTGCGATGCGAACGCGGCAGGCCTTTTCCTTTTACTAGTAATGTGCCCGTGCGTTGTGACGGATCCAAAGTAGTAGAATAGTAGTATTTGTTCACAAACTTGACAGAAATCACTCTTGTTTTGATATACTCCTAATATATTACTCCCTCCGTACCTAAATATTTGTCTTTTTAGAGATTTCAAATGGACTATCACATACAGATTATATAGACATATTCTAGTGTTTCTAGCAAGATGCCCGCGCATTGCACGAAGTTGATGGAAAAGGTAAGCACAACTTATAAATTGACGGATGGAGTACTAGTTACAGTGATGCATATAATTAAGCAAAGGGATCGCACATGTCGGTATTGACTGGAACGAGAATGCAACAACACAATAAGAATTAAGGCCACAATGATGCGATCGCAGTGGTGGTTACAGAAGGCAAGAAAAAAGATGGATCCATGAATGTACGACCTCCTACTCCTCAACTTAGTGCGTCGGGCCACCGATCGGCGGCTTTTGTGCAGAGGTCGAGGTGCTTCTCAGCAAAGGCATCCCAGGCTTCCAGCTGGTTGAGGAAGGCCAACGTCGTAGCGTCCTCACTGGCCTTGTAGATACCTTTGTACACGATTTGCTCGTACACGTGGATGTGTAGGTCGACGAATTCTTGTAGGGCGAGGCATCTCGCGGCGAGCGCGACCTCCAGGTGGACATTCTTCGTGGCGTCGGCGGGCAGTCGCAGGGCCACCAGTGCTTGAAAAAGGTTCCGGTCATGGAGGCCGATTAGGGTAGCAGGCAATGAGGAGCCCGGGCGCGCGGGCTGGAGGAGTACGGTGATGTCTTCCGCGAGCTTCTTGAGGAAGGTGAACTTGTTGCTGGTGGCAACGATCATCTGGTCCAACTGCGTCATAGTTGGCGTTGACGGCGGCCATCCACCAGCCGGTCTCCAACACCGTCTGGAGACGATCCTCGGTGCCATGCTGCAGGCCGGCATCGTGGACCATCTGGCATAGCCGTTGACCGCTCACGCGCATCGCCACCATGGGTCTGGAGTGAGATCTTTTGTGCTTAGTGTAGGTGCTTAGGAAAATGCTTAGGTGCGTACGGTGTGGTAGATGCATTGGAATGGAGGGGCGCCTTTATATGAGGGCAATGAGGGCAAACTGCATTGCATTCACATTGTGCAGCCTCTTTTCCCGGACCTCCTCCCATTACTTCCCTCATGCATTAAATGAAGGAGGATGCATTGGTCGTTCAACATTTCGGGAACCGCTACTCCCTCCCTCGTCTGCATTAAAGCCGTATCGGGAACTATGATGCGCGCCGTCAAATCGAATACTCCCTCCATCTAGGTGAGTATTAAGTCATCTTACGAAAACCAAATAGTAAACACATAGGCATGGTGCATTAACTCTCACGTTGTTTCTTATTTTTTGACATAAATAGAGGAATCAACCAATAAGAGATGTGGGGCTTGTATGCTTTTAGTGACTTGAGACTATCAAACATGACATGCAGTGGTCAGTTTGTTGCACGCAATGATATTAATAAGGGAGTAGATGAGATATAATTTGGTCTCATTCACTTTCAAAACAAGAACAAATACAACCCACATCATCACACACACACACACATCTTATAGCATCACATCCAATGGCTATAAAAGATGAATGAGACCAAATTATATCTCATCTAGCAAAATTGTATTAATAATACTTAGTATCATATATTAGTATCATGTAGTACTTTATTTATTGCCATGTATGCCACATAATACTCAACTCTCTCTCTCTTTCTTCATTTAATTCTATGACACCTCATCAAAATTGCCTAGTTGGCATGCATGACATAGCTATGATACTACCATTACAACCAGCCTTAGCAAATACTAAACATTAAGTTCTCTCGTTTTCCTCTCCACCTTGGTCACCTAGACGGAGGGAGTATACTGCGCGGGCTTTTCCTGCGCGGTAGGCGGGGCAGTTCCGCCTAGTCGGTTCGACAGAGATGAGAAGACGAGGGAGTAGGCTGCTGCAAATGTAGGGTTGTGTGATTTGACAGCGAGTTACTGCTGGACAGGTGGGGACCCGTGATTTGACTTGCCATTATCATATTAACTGCGGTGCTACGACTGACATGAGTCTCCCGATTCCTGACCACCTCCATACAGGTGCCTCTCCCAATGCTCGACCATGTAGACTGTAGTAGAGGCTGGCTCTTGCATGAGAGCCCACTTCTCCACTTTCTCCTTGCCTCTCTTTCCTGCAAATATGCAAAGAAGCCATGTAAAGTGCACTATTGTACTACTTGCTCCTACAGGTGCTAAGCTTGCCACATAGGCATAAAGTCTGATGTGGCAAGTTAATCAAGAAGAGAGAGACTAGTTTGGTGACCCAAGGAAGAAATGGTTCTAAGCGCGTGTACCTAGGTGAAAAGACAATTTCGAGTCTATAGCTAATTAACTGAAGCAAACTTAGCAACAAAAAACTAATAAGCACACCATTTCATTGGAAGAGGTCACTGCTTGGCAAATGCAATAAATACTAGTACTCCCTCTGTCCCATAATATAAGAACGTTTTTGGCACTACACTAGTGTCAAAAACGTTCTTATATTATGGGACGGAGGGAGTACGAAGAAAGAGATAGAGAGTAGTAAAAAAATACACTTATAGCCAACCTTATAGCTAACCTTGTTATAGTATGAGTGACTAAGTGGTGACTATGTATGACATGCCAACATCAGATAGCCTAACGCACCGTGTTAAATCTCCAAGGGCGCGACCGCGCGAGCGACGCGACGGTCGTGGTAGGCGTGACCATGATATGGGCTGCTGGTAGCCCTTGGATCTGAGATCAAACGGTCGCATGCTATGTTGCTGAAAATTTGCAGAATAACCCTCCAGGATAGGATATTCACCCATAGGTATAGAATCACGCCATGCAACCGTTCGATCTCGGGTCCAAGGGCTCTCGGAAGCCCGTATCATGGGAGAATGAAAATCCACTACCCTACCGTTCGCACGCTGGCAGTCCCAAGCTTCCATGATCGGCGGTGAGTACAAGGTTAGAACCATCACCGACGATGAGTTCGACGTCATCTACACCCGTTCTTCTGCGACAGTGAAAGGATGCATTTCTCGCTTCAGACGCGTGTTCGAAAACTCATATGATGAGTGGGTCGCTGGGCTAGATGTTGAGTACACCACAGTCCTGGGATGAGAGAAGGATCTAGGACAAGGAAAGTGCAACTATCCCTAGGTGGTTTTGGTAATTCCTAACAACATATAGCTCATTGAGCTAATACTGTTCCAAGACAAATATTTCAGGAAAGCTCAATGAATGGCATAGCATGGATGAGAAAAGTGGATCCCTCAAAATGCTAAGGATAAAAGGATTTGATCAAGCTTCAAGCTCAAGACTCTACATTTTATATTTTAGTGATCCAAGATCACATTGAGTCAATAGGAAAAGCCAATACTATCAAGGAGGGATGAGGTGTTGCTTAATGAGGTTCTTGCTTCATAGTGCTTAGTGATATGCTCCAAAATCCTCAACTACTTTCCCACATCCACATTTAACCTAAACCTAAAAGTCCAACTCGGCCCCACCGATTCTTTCTATCCGGCGCCACCGAGTTCAGATGTCATAGCCACTGCCACAAACCCTAGGCAAATCGGTCTCACCGATAGGGATCTCGGTCTCACCGAGATGGGATTGTAATCTCTCTGTTTCCCTTCGTAACGTTTCGGTCTAACCGAGATGAGCGGTCGGCCCCACCGAGATTGCAATGTAAACTCTCAGTTTCCCTTTTGTAACATTTCAGTCTCACCAAAAAGAGCGAACCGGTCCCACCGAGTTTACCTGACCAACTCTCTGGTTAGCTTATTACCAAAATCGGTCTCACCGAGTTTGTGTAACCGGTCTCACCGAGATTATGTTATGCGCTAACCCTAGCCATATCGGTCCTACCGAGTTGCATGTCGGTCCCACCAAAAACCCTAACGGTCACTAGGTTTACTGAATCGGTCTAACCGAGTTTGTTGATCCGGTCCTACCGAGATTGGTAAATTGTGTGTAACGGTTAGATTTTGTGTGGAGGCTATATATACCCCTCCACCTCCTCTTCATTCATGGAGAGAGACATCAGAACAAACCTACACTTCCAACTTACCAATTTCTGAGAAAGAACCACCTACTCATGTGTTGAGACCAAGATATTCCATTCCTACCATATGAATCTTGATCTCTAGCCTTCCCCAAGTTGCTTTCCACTCAAATCTTCTTTCCACCAAATCCAAATCTTGTGAGAGAGAGAGAGAGTTGAGTGTTGGGGAGACTATCATTTGAAGCACAAGAGCAAGGAGTTCATCATCAACACACCATTTGTTACTTCTTGGAGAGTGGTGTCTCCTAGATTGGCTAGGTGTCACTTGGGAGCCTCCGACAAGATTGTGGAGTTGAATCAAGGAGTTTATAAGGGCAAGGAGATCGCCTACTTCGTGAAGATCTACCACTAGTGAGGCAAGTCCTTCGTGGGCGACGGCCATGGTGGGATAGACAAGGTTGCTTTTTCGTGGACCCTTCTTGGGTGGAGCCCTTCGTGGACTCACGCAGCCGTTACCCTTCGTGGGTTGAAGTCTCCATCAACGTGGATGTACGATAGCCCCACCTATCAGAACCACGGCTCAAAAATCACCGTGTCTCCAAATTGCGTTTGAAATCTCCAAACCCTTCCCTTTACATGCTTGCAAGTTGCATGCTTTATTTTCCGCTGCTCATATACTCTTTGCATGCTTGCTTGAATTCTGTAAAGATTGCTTGACTTGTGCTAAAGTTTGCTAAAATCTGCCAAAGACAAAAATTGGCAAAAGGTTAAGTTTTTATTTGGTCAAGTAGTCTAATTACCCCCCCCCCCCCTCTAGACATACTTCAAGATCCTACAAGTGGTATCAGAGCTTTGGTCTCCATTTGCTTTGATTTCCATAGCTTTTGGTGGTCATAGCCTTGGTTTCACAACCTAGCAGAGTATGGCGTCTAGCAAGGAAAACTACCACCGTAGAGGTCCTTACTTTGATGGTACTGATTTTGCTAGTTGGAAGCATAAGATGAAAATGCATATTCTCGGACATAACCCCGCCGTTTGGGCTATTGTGTGTATTGGCTTGCAAGGTGAATTCTTTGATGGGAGAGAACCAAACCGTGAAGCTAGCGCGGAAGAGTTGAAGATGCTGCAATACAACGCTCAAGCTTGTGATATCCTCTTCAACGTATTGTGCCCCGAAGAATTCAACAAAATCAGTCGCCTTGAGAATTCAAAGGAAATTTGGGACACTTTGATTGATATGCACGAAGGTACCGACTCTGTCAAGGAATCCAAATTGGATGTGCTTCAAAGTCAACTTGACAAGTTCAAGATGAAGGATGGTGAAGGCGTCGCTGAGATGTACTCTAGGCTTGCTCTCATCACAAATGAGATTGCTGGCTTAGGAAGTGAAGAGATGACCGACAAATTCATCATTAAGAAGATCCTAAGAGCCTTGGATGGAAAATATGATACTGTGTGCACATTGATCCAAATGATGCCCAACTACAAGAATCTCAAGCCAACGGAGGTCATCGGAAGAATTGTTGCTCATGAGATGTCACTAAAGGATAAGGAGGAGCTGCACAACAAGTCAAGTGGTGCCTACAAAGCCTCATGTGAAGCTCCCACATCATCAAGTGAGAAACAAACCTTCAATGAAGAATTGAGCGTAATGGTGAAGAACTTCAACAAATTCTACAAGAGTAGAAGCAAGGAAAGAAGTTCCAAGTCAAGGTCCTACAATGACAAAAGATCTTCCAGTCGAGAGCAAAATTGCTACAACTGTGGAAGACCCGGACACTATTCCAATGAGTGTACGGCTCCATACAAAATAAGAGAAGATTCACCTAAGAGGATAAGTAGAAGAGAAGAATCACCGCCAAGAGAGAGAAGGAGTAGAGATGATCGTTATGAACAAAGAACATCCCGGAGAAGCAAGGATTCGGAAAGGAAGGACAAGTCATCAAAGAGCTACACAAAACGAAGACATCAAGGTCATGTTGGTGAATGGGTATCCGGTTCCGACTCTGAACATCACTTCGAGAGAAGCTATCACTCCGACTCCGAACGTACTCAAGATGAAGGTGTTGCCGGTCTAGCACTTGTGTCAACCAAATCCCACGACATATTTGATTCACAAAATGAAGGACTTGGAAGATGCTTCATGGCTAAAGTCCCAAAGGTAACACATCCCGAGTATGTTGATTTCAATAGTGATGAAGATGACTTGCTAGGTGATGATGATTTACTTATTGACAACTCTAGTGATGAATACTATGATGAAACGTCAATTAATCATGCTAATCAAGATAAAACGAATGACGATGATAAGGAGAAGATTGAGCTCCTAACTAAAGAACTAAACACTCTCAAGTTATCTCATGAAACTATCTTAGGGGATCATCGAGAACTTTTAAGGACTCATGAGAAGTTACGCTTTGAAAAGCTCAACCTTGAGCAAGAGCATGAGTTCTTAAAGGCAATCAATGATGATCTTTGCAAGAAAAGTTCTTCTTACATTGCCAAGTGTTTACTCTTATCTACTTACATGCCTCAAGTCAAGTCTAGTAACAAAAACAAGAAGGATTCTTCCTGTAGTAGTAACAATCATCATGCTAAATCTAATATTGTTGCTTCTAGTAGTTCTCTTGATTCCACTAATGATTCTCTTAGCCAAGTTACACTTGAGCAAGAAAATAGCTTATTGAAGGGAATCATAGAGAAAGGTGTTTACAAGAGCCTTGCCGGGAGTAAGCAATTCGAGGAAATTGTACACAAGCAAGGAAGGCACCGGAAGAACCAAGGTGTTGGTTTTGAGCGAAAGTTCAATGCCAATGGAGTTGAGTGGGAAGAAGATCAATACCCCAAGACAAAGTTTGTTCCTCAACAAGTGAAGTATGATCCTACTTCCTTCAAAGGGACACAAGCTCAAGATGATCTTCCACCGCAAAACCACAAGCAAAAAAGCAAGGATGGGCTTCAAGTGGAGATTGATGCATTTGAAGAAGCTCCCAAGGCCTTGTTCAACTTGATTCCCAAGACTACGTCAAGCTCTACTTCATCAAGTACAACTACAACTCCAAGGATTCCCATCAACATGGTGTGGATCCCGAAGAAGAAGAACTAGAGAGTTCTTGAGGGTGACTCCGCCAACATTCTTCACTCATATTATTTTGGCAAGGACAAGTGCAATCAACTTTCACATCTTGCACTAGTTCAAGGAGTCACAAACCCACTTGTTGTTAAGACAAGGGACAAGGTAACCTAATGCTTTCATAGACATCATCTTATGTGAGTATCACTCTATGTCTATGGATATCCTCTATTGTTCCTTGTGGGACTAACCCATGTAGGTATTGAAATTGCAACTCACTCCAAAGGATTGCTCCAAATGATCTACATCAACATTGAGCATCCACATCTTCAACACCTACATGAAGTCATCATCGACAAAACCCAAGGTTAGTTCATCCCTCTATAGGGGGGATCTCACATCTAGGGGGAGCTTTACTCTAAGAATTGAGCTAAAGCAACTCTAATGGTGTGAACACATCAATGCATTATGTAAAAGTGATAACCCCACTTGAGCTTAAACGATGAGTATGACCTATGATCAAATGTTCTCATTTGACTCCTAAGTCAATATACTCATATATAGATGACCTAGTCATCGCCAATTGCTTGATAGATGCTAGAATTGGTTGTGCATGCTTTGCCACATATTTCATTTGTCATTTTATTGTGTGAGCATGGTGATTGCATATTTTACTCATTTGAGGATATCCACTTTTAGTTTTACTTGTTTGGCTTCCTTTTCTTTTGGCCAAGTGGATGGACAAGAATGCCTAAGAACCTTCTCTAGCTATCTATGCTTTTCTTGTCTAAAACTCTATTCATGCTACATCACAAATTTTGATCCAGTCAGATTTGAACCACTCTGTGTGAGGAGCACTTGGAGTCCCCGATTTGTCATGGACTTAAACTTCCAAAACTTCTTTGTGTGTTTTGGTCTGACCGATTCTTCCATTTCGGTCATACAGAGATCACTAAGTCGATCTAGGTTTTCAATCTCGGTGCAACCGATTTGAACATTTCGGTCTCACTGAGTTGAGTAACTGCTTGCACTAATGCATCTCGGTGCCACCGAGTTGTTCCACTCGGTCACACCGACAGGGTCGGGCTATATATATCCAAGGGCAAAAAAATGGAAATTTCTCCGAACAGTTTCGCCCATGCTCAGGTCGCTCTCCTACAGGGTCTCCGGATCGTTCTCCTCATCGCGAGCCGCCTCCCGTCACTCGTCTCCGCCGCTGTCAACGGGAATCTCCACCGCCGTTGCCGCCGTAGCGAGTCCATTGCCGAGCTAGGGTATGGACTTGAATGTTGTGCTATCCCTATCTGATTCCTAGCACATTGTGTTCGTCATGAATCTTGCCACGATTGAAACCATCTCATCTAGTCAAAACTATCCGTAGATTAGGTTTGAATTGAAAATTTAGGGTTAGGTTTCTTCCAAAACCATCTCGGACCCACCGAGTTGTAGGAATCGGTTCCACCAATTTGGCCAAGGCCATTGCACTTGTGATTCTCGGTCTGGCCGAGAATTGCAAATTGGTGTGACCAAGTTCAGAACTTTGTGAAACCCTAGTAGTCTCGGTGCCACTGAACTATGACTCGGTCTGACCGAGTTCACTAGTTTAGGTTCCTAAAGCTGCTTCGGTATCACCGAGTTCACAAATAGGTTGATCCGAAATGCTTTCTGTGGAAAACTAAAACTAAGTTTTTAACTCGATCTTTTGCAAAAACATCTGTATTTTGTGATGCTTATCCTCTCTATCTCATCTACATTTATTCACAGGGTCAGCAGTCAGTGTTTGTGACATGTCTGATCAAAGTGACAGCCAAAACAGGGAAGAGGAGCAGGTTCCTATGAGTGAGGGCACTAGTCCCTCTAGTTCCTCGGATGAGGGCAGCAGGAGCACCCCAAGCAACATACCCAGAGCTGCCACAAGGAACAGGAAGAAGAAAACCTCATACTCTAAGGATGAAGACTATGTGGCAGAAGAGGATGAAGCCACCTCCAGGAAAGTGCTCAAAAAGGAGTATGACACTGCCGCAGCCATCAAGCCAGGTCTGAACAGGAAAGTCCCTGCCAAGAGGACTCCTATGCTGAAAGTCAGAGCATCTGAAAGTGCAACTACCCCTAGGTGGTTTTGGTAATTCATAACAACATATAGCTCATTGAGCTAATGCTATTCCAAGACTAATATTTCAGGAAAGCTCAATGAATGGCATGGCATGGATGATGAAAGTGGATCCCTCAAAATACTAAGGACAAAGGATTGGCTCAAGCTCATTAGCTCAGGACTCTTCATTTTATATTTTAGTGATCCAAGATCACATTGAGTCTATAGGAAAAGCCAATACTATCAAGGAGGGATGAGGTGTTGCTTAATGAGCCTCTTACTTCATGTGCTTAGTGATATGCTCCAAAACCCTCAGCTACTTTCTCACATCCACAAATGACCTAAACCCAAAGCCAAAATCGGTCACACCGACTCTTCCTATCCGGCGCCACCGAGTTCAAATGTCATAGCCACTGTCACAAACCCTAGGCAAGTCGGTTCTACCGATAGGGATCTCGGTCTCACCGAGATGGGATTGTAATCTCTTTGTTTCCCTTCGTAACGTTTCGGTCTAACCGAGATGAGCGATCGGCCCCATCGAGATTGCAATGTAAACTCTCTGTTTCCCTTCCGTAACATTTCAGTCTCACCAAAAAGAGCGAACCGGTCCCACCGAGTTTACCTGACCAACTCTCTAGTTAGCTTATTACCAAAATCGGTCTCACCGAGTTTGTGTAATCGGTCTCACCGAGATTATGTTATGCCCTAACCCTAGCCATATCGGTCCTACCGAGTTGCATGTCGGTCCCACCGAAAACCCTAACGGTCACTAGGTTTACTGAATCGGTCTAACCGAGTTTGTTGATCCGGTCCTACCGAGATTGGTAAATTGTGTGTAACGGTTAGATTTTGTGTGGAGGCTATATATACCCCTCCACCTCCTCTTCATTCGTGGAGAGAGCCATCAGAATAAACCTACACTTCCAACTTACCATTTCTGAGAAAGAACCACCTACTCATGTGTTGAGGCCAAGATATTCCATTCCTACCATATGAATCTTGATCTCTAGCCTTCCCCAAGTTGCTTTCCACTCAAATCTTCTTTCCACCAGATCCAAATCCTATGGGAGAGAGTTGAGTGTTGGGGAGACTATCATTTGAAGCACAAGAGCAAGGAGTTCATCATCAACGCACCATGTGTTACTTCTTGGAGAGTGGTGTCTCCTAGATTGGCTAGGTGTCACTTGGGAGCCTCCGACAAGATTGTGGAGTTGAACCAAGGAGTTTGTAAGGGCAAGGAGATCACCTACTTCGTGAAGATCTTCCGCTAGTGAGGCAAGTCCTTTGTGGGCGACGGCCATGGTGGGATAGACAAGGTTGCTTCTTTGTGGACCCTTCTTGGGTGGAGCCCTCCGTGGACTCAGGCAACCGTTACCCTTCGTGGGTTGAAGTCTCCATCAACGTGGATGTACAATAGCACCACCTATCGGCACCACGCCAAAAACATTCGTGTCTCCAACTGCGTTTGAATCCTCCAAACCCTTCCCTTTACTTTCTTGCAAGTTGCATGCTTTAATTTCCGCTGCCTATATACTCTTTGCATGCTTGCTTGAATTGTGTGATGATTGCTTGACTTGTCCTAAGATAACTAAAATCTGCCAAACTCTAAAATTGGGAAAAGGTTAAGTTTTTAATTGGTCAAGTAGTCTAATCACCCCCCTCTAGACATACTTCAAGGTCCTACAAGTGGTATCAGAGCTTTGGTCTCCATTTGCTTTGATTTCCATAGCTTTTGGTGGTCATAGCCTTGGTTTCACAATCTAGGAGTGTATGGCGTCTAGCGAGGGAAATTATCACCGTAGAGGTCCTTACTTTGATGGTACTAATTTTGCTAGTTGGAAGCATAAGATGAAAATGCATATTCTCGGACATAACCCCGCTGTTTGGGCTATTATTTGTATTGGCTTGCAAGGTGAATTCTTTGATGGGAGAGAGCCGAACCGTGAAGCTAATGCGGAAGAATTGAAGATGCTGCAATACAACGCTCAAGCTTGTGATATCATCTTCAATGGATTGTGCCCCGAAGAATTCAACAAAATCAGTTGTCTTGAGAATGCAAAGGAAATTTGGGACACTTTGATTGATATGCACGAAGGTACCGACTCCGTCAAGGAATCCAAGTTGGATGTGCTCCAAAGTCAGCTTGACAAGTTCAAAATGAAGGATGGTGAAGGTGTCGCTGAAATGTACTCTAGGCTTGCTCTTATTACAAATGAGATTGCCGGCTTAGGGAGTGAAGAGATGACCGACAGATTCATCAGCAAGAAGATCCTAAGAGCATTGGATGGAAAGTATGATACCGTGTGCACATTGATCCACATGATGCCAAACTACAAAGATCTCAAGCCAACAGAAGTCATTGGAAGGATTGTTGCTTATGAGATGTCACTCAAGGATAAGGAGGAACTTCACAACAAGTCAAGTGGTGCTTAAAAAGCCTCAAGTGAAGCCCCCACATCATCAAGTGAGAAACAAACCTTCAATGAAGAATTGAGCTTAATGGTGAAGAATTTCAACAAATTCTACAATAGTAGAAGCAAAGAAAGAAGCTCGAAGTCAAGGTCTTACCATGAGAAAAGATCTTCCAGTAGAGAGTGCAATTGCTACAATTGTGGGAGGCCTGGACACTATTCCAATGAGTGTACGGCACCCTACAAAAGAAGAGAAGATTCTCCAAAAAGAAGAAGCAAAAGAGAAGAATCACCACCAAGAGAGAGAAGGAGTAGAGATGATTGTTATGAACGAAGATCCTCACGGAGAAGCAAAGATTCGGAAAGGAAGGACAAGTCATCAAGGAGCTACACAAAACGAAGACATCAAGCTCATGTTGGTGAATGGGTTTCCGGCTCCGACTCCGACAAACACTCCGAGAGAAGCTATCACTCCGACTCCGAATATTCTCAAGATGAAGGTGTTGCCGGTCTAGCACTTGTGTCAACCAACTCCTACGACATATTTGATTCACCAAATGAAGGAATTGGAAGATGCTTCATGGCCAAAGGTCCAAAGGTAACACATCCTGAGTATGTTGATTTCAATAGTGATGAAGATGACTTGCTTGTGGATGATGATTTACTTGTTGACAACTCTAGTGATGAATACTATGATGAAACGTCAATTAATCATGCTAATCAAGATAAAACGAATGACAATGATAAGGATAAGATTGAGCTTTTAACTAAAGAACTAAACACTCTTAAGTTAGCTCATGAAACTATCTTCGAAAATCATCGACAACTTTTAAGGGCTGAAGAGAAGTTACGCTTTGAAAAACTCAATCTTGAGCAAGAGCATGAGTTCTTAGAAGCAATCAATGATGATCTTCGTAAGAAAAGTTCTTCTTACATTGCCAAGCGTTTACTCCTATCTACTTACATGCCTCAAGTTAAGTCTAGTAACAAGTACAAGAAAGATACTTCCTCTAGTAGTAACAATAATAATGTCAAATCCAATATTGTTGCTTCTAGTAGTTCTCTTGATTCCACTAATGATTCTCTTAGCCAAGTTACACTTGAGCAAGAAAATAGCTTATTGAAGGGAATTATAGAGAAAGGTGTTTACAAGAGCCTTGCCGGGAGTAAGCAATTCGAGGAAATTGTACGCAAGCAAGGAAGGCACCGGAAGAATCAAGGTGTTGGTTTTGAACGAAAGTTCAATGCCAATGGAGTTGAGTGGGAAGAAGATCAATACCCCAAGACGAAGTTTGTTACTCAACAAGAGAAGTATGATCCTACTTCCTTCAAGGAAACACAATCTCAAGATGATCTTCCACCACAAGACCATAAAGGCAAGGACAAGCTTCAAGAAGAGATCGATGCATTTGAAGAAGACCTAAGGTGTCGGTCAAGTGGATTCACAAGACTACGTCTAGTTCTACTTCATCAAGTACAACTACAACTACAAGGATTCCCATCAAGATGATGTGGATCCCGAAGAAGAAGAACTAGAGAGTTCTCAAGGGTGACTCCGCCAACATTCTTCACTCATATTATTATGGCAAGGATAAGTGCAATCAACCTCCACATCTTGCACTAGTTCAAGGAGTCACAAACCCTCATGTTGGTAAGGCAAGGAACAAGGTAGCCTAATGTTTTCATGGACATCATCTTGTGTGTGCATCACTCTATGTCTATGGATATTCTTGTTTGCTCCTTGTGGGACGAACCCATGTAGGTATGTTGAAAGTGCAACTCACTCCAATGGATTGCTCCAAATGATCTACATCAACATTGAGCATCCACATCTTCAACACCTACATGAAGTCATCATCGACAAAACGCAAGGTTAGTTCATCCCTCTAAAAGGGGATCTCACATCTAGGGGGAGCTTAACTCTAAGACTTGAGTCAAAGAAACTCTAATGGTGTGAACACATCAATGCATTATGTAAAAGTGGGAATCCCACTTGGGCTTAAATGATGAGTATGACCTATGATCAAATGTTTATCATTGGACTCCTAAGTCAATATACTCATATATAGATGACCTAGTCATCGCCAATTGTTTGATAGATGCTAGAATTGGTTGTGCATGCTTTGCCACATATTTCATTTGTCATCTTATTGTGTGAGCATGTTGGTGCATATTTTACTCATTCAAGAACATCCATTTGTTATTTTGATTGTTTGGTTCTTCCTTCTTTTGGCCAAGTGGATGGACAAGAATGCCTAAGAACTTTCTCTAGCTATCTATGCTTTTCTTGTCTCAAACTCTATTCATGCTACATCACAAAATTTGATCAAGTCAGATTCGAACCACTCTGTTTGAGGAGCACTCGGAATCCCCGATTCGTCATAGACTTAAACTTCCAAAACTTCTTTGTGATTCTCGGTCTGACCGATTCCTCCATTTCGGTCCTACCGAGATCACTAAGCCAATCTATGTTTTCAATCTCGGTGCAACCAATTTGAACTTTTCGGTCACACCGAGTTGCTGTAACTGAACACAGTTATGCATCTCGGTGCCACCGAGTTGTTCCACTCGGTCACACCGACAGGTTCGGGCTATATATGGTCACAGGAAAAATTTGGAAATTTCTCCGAACCCCTTCGCCCGCGCAATAGCTCGCTCTGCCTCCAAGGTCTCTGGATCGTCTCTTCGTCGCCAGCCGCCTCCTGTCGCTGGTCTCCGCCGCCGTCAACGGAATTCAACCCCGCCGTTGCATGCCGCCGTAGCGAGTTCATCGCCAAGCTAGGGTATGGACTCGATCACTGTGCTATCCTCGTCTGATTCCTAGCACATTGTGTTCTTATTGATTCTTGCCACGATTGAAACACTCCGATCTAGTCTATGCAATCTGTAGATTAGATGAGATTTGAAAATTTAGGGTTAGGTTTCTGCCGAAACCATCTCGGACCCACCGAGTTGAAAAACTCGGTCCCACCGATTTGGCTTATGCCATTGCACTAGTAACTCTCGGTCTGACCGAGAATTGCTAATCGGTGCGACCGATTTCAGGACTTTGTGAAACCCTAGCAGTCTCAGTGCCACCGAACTGTGACTCGGTCCAACCGAGTTTATCAGTTTAGGTTCCAAAACTGCTTCGGTATCACCGAGTTTGAAAATCGGTTGATCCGAAATGCTTTCTATGGAAAACTAAAACTGAATTTTTGAATCATTCTTTTGCAAAAATCTCTGCATTTTGTGATGCTCATCCACTCCATCTCATCTATAACTCTTCACAGGGTCAGCAGTCAGACTTTGCAGCATGTCAGACCAGAGTGACAGTCAGAATAGGTCAGAAGGGCAGATGCAAATGAGTGAGGGCACTAGTCCCTCCAGCACTTCAGATGAAGGCAGCAGGAGCACTCCTAGCAACCTATCTAAGGCTGCTACCAGGCAAAGGAAGAAGAGAACTTCAGACTCTGAAGATGAGGATTATAGAGCTGAAGAGGATGAAGCTACTTCCAAGAAGGTAGTGCACAAGAAGGTGCTGAGTTCAACTGCAGTAAAGCCAGGCATGAAGATCAAAAGGCCTGCAGGGAGACAACCAATGTCCAAAGCGAGAGCATCAACTCAACTGCCTGAAAATCCTGATCCCAAAGAGCCAGCTGCTGAAGGAAAGAAAAGGAAGGAAAGGGTCAAGAAGACCATGGCCAGAGTTGTTGGGCAACCTTCCATGATGGAAGAAGAAGAGCTTACTGCACCAGCACCAAAGGCACCAAAGCTTATGGGAGATGCTATTAGATCAGGGGCTGCAACATCTAAGCCCAAGGAAGCACCCAAAGCTGCCCCCATGGCCAAGTCTGCACCAAAGAGAAATACCAGGAGTATTCCAGCTGCTGAGAAGAACAAGGCCCCAGTGCCTGAGGTTGCTGAGGAGGAAGATGAAGAAGGACAAGTTCTGAGGAAGCTCAAGCCAAAGATACCAGACCATAATGATGGCCATCCTGTAGCTGAGGACATGAACATCAGAAAAGATTCAGGGTTGAGGTTATGGAGGATGGCAGATCCATATGCCACAAGGAGAAGAACTACTATTGATTATAGGTTCCATACAAAGGAACAGCAGGACTTCTATGAGACAAACTTGTTGGACAAAAAGCCCATTGTGTGTGATATGAGGTGGGTCGACTGGACCTACATGAAGGAAAATGAAGAACACTATCCAGGAGTTCAAGACAGTTTTGTTGCTTGTGGAGTTGCTGATTTTGTTGGGCAGAAGCTCACAAACTGGAATGATGAACTCATTATGCAATTCTACTCCACAGCACACTTCTATCTAGATGGAAGGATAGTTTGGATGTCTGAAGGCACAAGGTACCAGTCAACTGTTGAGGAGTGGGCAAATCTGATAAATGCCCCAAAGGAAAATGATGATGACCTGGATGTATATGCAAAGAAGAAAATGGGACATAATACCATGGCACATATGTACAAGGAGATCCCAAACAAAGCCCTAGAGACTTTCTCTTTTGGATCAGTCCACTTTCTTATGTCAGGGCTGCCTACAATCAACTGGATCCTAAGGCACACTCTATTGCCTAAGTCTGGTGACCACAACATGATCAGAGGGCATGCAATCAACATGTTGCATTTGTTTGATGTGCCACAGAAATTCAAGGTCATGAGCCTTATAGTAGAAACTATTAAGAGGACTGCAGCAGATCACAAGAGGAGTTGTGGATATGCCCCTCAGATTCAGGAGTTGATTAACTCAAAGATGGGCACAGGAAAATATCTATTGGATAGGGAACATTTTCCTCTCTATCCAGACTTTGAGGATAATGAGGTTGTCATGAATGAAGATGAACCATCATCAGTTCAAGATCAAGAGAAGAAGGAGAAGGCAAGGAAGGAGAAGGCTGCCAAGATGCCAACTCAAGAGGAGGCATCTGAGTATTTCTTGAAGAACAAGCAGGAGCAACTTGGTTACTTGATAGCATCAACACTAAGGATTGAGAAGGGGTTGGCCACCTTAACTCAGAATGAGGAAAGCTTGGAAAGAATCATGGAACAAAGATTCTATGATCTTGATGTCAAGGTAACTGAGATTCAGTCAGTTGTGGAGCAGCTGCAGGATGACATGCAGGAGAGGAAGGGCAAGACTACCACTAATGTATTTGCCAGAGTCCCTAGAGCTCAGAGGTCAGCTGCAGTGCCAGTGACAGACACTAGAGCAACATCATCTGCACCAGCCACAGCTCCAACAGCTCCAGTGCAACCAGCTCCAGCATCAACACCTCCAGCTCCCTCTACTTCAACTGAAGCCTTCATCCTTGGAGTTATCCGTACACCACCAACTGAAGATCAAGCCTGAGAGTCGATCTAGCACTATGCATTTTCTTTGAACTTTTTGGTAACTTGTTGCCAAAGGGGGAGAAAATGTATAGATCATAGGCTTCGAGAGAGAGAGTGTTGTTTTTGTTCTCTCTTGCTTTTGGTGTTTTTAAACTTGTTTGCTTTTGATTGCTTAAGATAATATGATATTCCTGTGAAACATTGATGATCATGTGTTTGATCATAAGCTACACTTATGCATGTTTGATGATATTATCCTATCTATCCTATGTGATCATTCACTTTGCTTGGTGATGAGTGCATGTATTCAATCTTTATCATTTTGAGCGCTCCACCAAGATGTATGTGACATGGAAGAGTAACCCATAAGCCTAATTCCTTGTGCATTTGCAGTCCAAAGCAAATCTTAAACTATGCACAAATTTAGGGGGAGCTCTTGCTTATCACATACTTCTCAAAGCGACGATGTTTTTCAATCTTATTATCATTTGTCGAAGCTTTGATCTATATGTTGTCATCAATTACCAAAAAGGGGGAGATTGAAAGTGCAACTACCCCTAGGTGGTTTTGGTAATTCATAACAACATATAGCTCATTGAGCTAATGCTATTCCAAGACTAATATTTCAGGAAAACTCAATGAATGGCATGGCATGGATGATGAAAGTGGATCTCTCAAAATACTAAGGACAAAGGATTGGCTCAAGCTCATTAGCTCAAGACTCTTCATTTTATATTTTAGTGATCCAAGATCACATTGAGTCTATAGGAAAAGCCAATACTATCAAGGAGGGATGAGGTGTTGCTTAATGAGCCTCCTGCTTCATGTGCTTAGTGATATGCTCCAAAACACTCAGCTACTTTCTCACATCCACAAATGACCTAAACCCAAAGCCAAAATCGGTCACACCGATTCTTCCTACCCGGCGCCACCGAGTTCAAATGTCATAGCCACTGCCACAAACCCTAGGCAAATCAGTTCTACCGATAGGGATCTCGGTCTCACCGAGATGGGATTGTAATCTCTCTGTTTCCCTTCGTAACATTACGGTGAAACCGAAGTGACCGATCGGTCCCATCGAGATTGCAATGTAAACTCTCTGTTTCCCTTTCGTAACATTTTGGTCTCACCGAAAAGAGCAAATCGGTCCCACCGAGTTTACCTGACCAACTCTCTGGTTAGCTAATTACCAAAATTGTGTAATCGGTCTTACCGAGATTACGTTATGCCCTAACCCTAACCGAATCGGTCTCACCGAGTTGCATGTCAGTGCCGCCGAAAATCACTAACGGTCACTAGGTTTACTAAATTGGTCTGACCGAGTCTGTTGAATCGGTCCCACCGAGTTTGGTAAATTGTGTGTAACGGTTAGATTTTGTGTGGAGGCTATATATACCCCTCCACCTCCTCTTCATTCGTGGAGAGAGCCATCAGACTAAACCTACACTTCCAACTTACCATTTCTGAGAAAGAACCACCTACTCATGTGTTGAGGCCAAGATATTCCATTCCTACCATATGAATCTTGATCTCTAGCCATCCCCAAGTTGCTTTCCACTCAAATATTCTTTCCACCAGATCCAATCCTATGAGAGAGAGTTGAGTGTTGGGGAGACTATCATTTGAAGCACAAGAGCAAGGAGTTCATCATCAACGCACCATTTGTCACTTCTTGGAGAGTGGTGTCTCCTAGATTGGCTAGGTGTCACTTGGGAGCCTCCGACAAGATTGTGGAGTTGAACCAAGGAGTTTGTAAGGGCAAGGAGATCGCCTACTTCGTGAAGATCTACCGCTAGTGAGGCAAGTCCTTCGTGGGCGACGGCCATGGTGGGATAGACAAGGTTGCTTCTTCGTGGACCCTTCTTGGGTGGAGCCCTCCATGGACTCGCGCAACAATTACCCTTCATGGGTTGAAATCTCCATCAACGTGGATGTACGATAGCACCACCTATCGGAACCACGCCAAAAACATATGTGTCTCCAACTGCGTTTGAATCCTCCAAACCCTTCCCTTTACTTTCTTGCAAGTTGCATGCTTTAATTTCCCTTGCCTATATACTCTTTGCATGCTTGCTTGAATTGTGTGATGATTGCTTAACTTGTCCTAAGATAACTAAAATCTGCCAAACTCTAAAATTGGGAAAAGGTTAAGTTTTTAATTGGTCAAGTAGTCTAATCACCCCCCCCCCTCTAGACATACTTCAAGGTCCTACAGCATCAACTCAGGAAACTGAGAGATAAGAACCCAAGGAGCCAGAAGTGGTTGAAAAGAAGAGGAAGGAAAGGGTTAAGAAGACCATGGCCAGGGTTGTTGGGAAGCCTTCCATGATGGAAGAGGAAGAAGAAGAGGCTGTTGCTCCAGCTCCCAAAGCTCAAAAGCTCATGGGTGATGCCATCGGGTCAGGGGCTGCTTCATCAAAGCCCAAAGAAGCACCTAAGGCTGCTTCCAATCCCAAGTCTGCAGCAAAGAGGAATACCAGGAACATCCCAGCTGCTGAAAAGAACAAGGCCCCGGTGCCTGAAGTTGTTGCAGAAGAAGAAGAAGAAGAAGACGAAGAGCATGTTCTGAGAAAGTTGAAGCCTAAAATTCCAGATCATAACGATGCTCATCCTATTATTGAGAACATGAAGCTGAGAAAGGATGCAGGACTCAGACAGTGGAGGTTGACTGATCCTTATGCAGTCAGGAGGAGAACTGCTGTGGACTACAGGTTCCATACAAAGGAACAACATGACTTCTATGAGACTATGCTGCTGGACAAGAAACCAATAGTCTGTGATATGAGATGGGTAGATTGGAAATACATCTAGGAGAATGACGAACACTACCCAGGAGTGTTTGACAGTTTCAAGGGTTGTGGAGTGGATAACTTTGTTGGGCAGAAGCTCACAAAGTGGAATGATGAGCTCATAATGCAATTCTACTCCACAGCACACTTCTATCCAGATGGCAGAATAGTTTGGATGTCAGAAGGTACAAGGTACCAGTCCACTATTCAAGAATGGGCCAATCTAATCAATGCACCAAAGGAGAAAGAGGATGACTTGGATGTCTATGCCAAGAAGAAAATGGATCACAACACCATGGCACACATGTACAAGGAGATCCCAAATGATGTTGTTGAAACTCACAAGTTTGGATCTGTACATTTCCTTCTGTCAGGACTGCCAAACATCAACTGGATCCTCAGGCACACACTCTTGCCAAAGTCAGGTGATCATAACATGATCAGAGGCCATGCTATTAATCTACTACACTTGTTTGATGTGCCTCAAAAGTTCAAGGTCATGAGCCTCATTGTTGAAACAATCAAGAGGACAGCTGCAGACCAGAAGAGAAGTTGTGGGTATGCCCCACAGATCCAGGAGCTGATTAACTCCAAGATGGGCACTGGCACTTGCTTGTTGAACAAGGAACACATGCCTATCTATCCAGACTTTGAGGACAACCAAGTGGTTATGGATGAAAATGAACCATCTTCAGTGCAAGCACAAGCAAAGAAGGAGAAGGTTGCCAAGATGCCAACAATTGATGAGGCATCTGAGTACTTTCTAAAGAGCAAACAAGACCAGCTTGGTTACTTGATATCATCCACTCTAAGGATTGAGAAAGGGTTGGCCACTCTGACTCAAAACCAGGAGAGCCTAGAGAGGATCATGGAGCAGAAGTTCTATGACTTGGATGTGAAAGTAACTGAGATCGAGTCTGTTGTTGATCAACTCCAAGATGATATGCAGGAGAGGAAGGGCAAGACAACCACTGAGGCATTTGCTAGAGTGCCTAGAGCTCAGAGATCAGCTGTTGTGCCTGTGACAGACACAAGAGCAACATCATCTGCACCTGCTACAGCTTCAGTGCCACTAGCTCCAGCATCTACTCCACTAGCTCCAACTTCATCAACTGATGCCTTCATCCTTGGAGTTATATCTACACCACCACATCAAGACCAAGCCTGAGAGACGACATAGTACTATGCATTTTCTAGGAACTTTTTGGTAACTTTTTGCCAAAGGGGGAGAAAAATGTATAGATCATAGGCTGAGAGAGAGAGAGAGAGAGAGTTTGCTTTTGTTCTCTCTTGTCTTTGTGGTTGAACTTTATTTGCTTTCACTTGCTTGAGATACTTTATTGCCTATGTGATACAATGATGATCATGTGTTTGATCATATGCTACATTAATGCTTGTTGATGACATTATTGTTTTTATCTCTATACGATCATTCACTTTGCTTGATGATGAGTGCATGTATTTTGAATATTATCATTTTGAGTGCTCCACCAAGATGTATGTGACATGGGAGAGTAACTCATGAACCTAACTCTATGTGCATTTGCAGTCCAAAGCAAATCTTAAACTATGCACAAATTTAGGGGGAGCTCTCACATTTCACATACTTCTCAAAGCGACGATGATTTTCAATCTTATTATCATTTGTCGAAGCTTTGATCTATATGTTGTAATCAATTACCAAAAAGGGAGAGATTGAAAGTGCAACTATCCCTAGGTGGTTTTGGTAATTCCTAACAACATATAGCTCATTGAGCTAATACTATTTCAAGACAAATATTTCAGGAAAGCTCAATGAATGGCATGGCATGAATGAGAAAAGTGGATCCCTCAAAATGCTAAGGATAAAAGGATTGGCTCAAGCTTCAAGCTCAAGACTCTACATTTTATATTTTAGTGATCCAAGATCACATTGAGTCTATAGGAAAAGCCAATACTATCAAGGAGGGTTGAGGTGTTGCTTAATGAGGTTCTTGCTTCATAGTGCTTAGTGATATGCTCCAAAACCCTCAACTACTTTCCCACATCCACATTTGACCTAAACCTAAAAGTCCAACTCGGCCCCACCGATTCTTTCTATCCGGCGCCACCGAATTCAGATGTCATAGCCACTTCCACAAACCCTAGGCAAATCGGTCTCACCGATAGGGATCTCGGTCACACCGAGATGGGAATGTAATCTCTCTGTTTCCCTTCGTAACGTTTCGGTCTAATCGAGATGAGCGATCGGCCCCACCAAGATTGTAATGTAAACTCTCTGTTTCCCTTTCGTAACATTTCGGTCTCACCGAAAAGGGCGAACCGGTCCCACCGAGTTTACGTGACCAACTCTCTGGTTAGCTTATTACCAAAATCGGTCTCACCGAGTTTGTGTAATTGGTCTCACCGAGATTACGTTATGCCCTAACCCTAACCATATCGGTCCTACCGAGTTGCATGTCGGTCCCACCGAAAACCCTAACGGTCACTAGGTTTACTGAATCGGTCTGACCGAGTTTGTTGATTCGGTCCTACCGAGATTGGTAAATTGTGTGTAACGGTTAGATTTTGTGTGGAGGCTATATATACCCCTCCACCTCCTCTTCATTCATGGAGAGAGCCATCAGAACAAACCTACACTTCCAACTTACCAATTTCTGAGAAAGAACCACCTACTCATGTGTTGAGACCAAGATATTCCATTCCTACCATATGAATCTTGATCTCTAGCCTTCCCCAAGTTGCTTTCCACTTAAATCTTCTTTCCACCAAATCCAAATCTTGTGAGAGAGAGAGAGAGTTGAGTGTTGGGGAGACTATCATTTGAAGCACAAGAGCAAGGAGTTCATCATCAACACACCATTTGTTACTTCTTGGAGAGTGGTGTCTCCTAGATTGGCTAGGTGTCACTTGGGAGCCTCCAACAAGATTGTGGAGTTGAACCAAGGAGTTTGTAAGGGCAAGGAGATCGCCTACTTCGAGAAGATGTACCACTAGTGAGGCAAGTACTTCGTGGGTGATGGCCAGTGTGGGATAGACAAGGTTGCTTCTTCATGGACCCTTCTTGGGTGGAGCCCTCCGTGGACTCGCGCAGCTGTTACCCTTCGTGGGTTGAAGTCTCCATCAACGTGGATGTACGATAGCACCACCTATTGGAACCACGGCTCAAAAATCACCGTGTCTCTAAATTGCGTTTGAAATCTTCAAACCCTTCCCTTTACATTCTTGCAAGTTGCATGCTTTATTTTCCGCTGCTCATATACTCTTTGCATGCTTGCTTGAATTGTGTAAAGATTTCTTGACTTGTGCTAAAGTTTGCTAAAATCTACCAAAGACTAAAATTGGGAAAAGGTTAAGTTTTTATTTGGTCAAGTAGTCTAATCACCCCCCCCCCTCTAGACATACTTCAAGATTCTACAGACAAAGAGAGGAAGAAGCCCGCCATGATCCAGGTTTGCGTGCATGACTTATGCTTGGTCTACCACATATGCCATGCCGATGTTGAATGCCTGGATTTTAAGGACTTCCTCGAGAGCAACCTAGTAAAATTCGTTACTGTAGACTTTGGGAACGACAAAGAAGTCCTGGGTCGGATAGGCCTCGTTGTAGGCAACCCCTTCGACCTCCAAAAGAATCGGCTAGTGTCCTCTCATCAGCCTTCAATGTTGACCCTGGAAGGAGCCATGGTTCATCCTTCGTACAGTAAATTGGAGAAACCTCCATACACGTTTCATCTTTATGCATGGCAGCGGAATGTACTAGATATAGACCACATCCACTACGCTGCAATGGATGGCTACCTTTGTTTCAATATCTACAAGGGTTGGATGAAGAGCAAGAGCCAAGTGTGCGGTTCAAGCAAAGAAGTATCGGCCAAGAGGAAGCGGGACAAGGACGATGTCGAGGACGTGGACGAGGACTCCGAGTAAGGTGGAGTGTCATTGATCATGGTGGTTCTCTATATGTACCACCTTTTTTTTTATTTCAAGTTTTGCTCCATGGCGCAATCCATCGATATTACTACTGTACAAAAGTGGAGTATATACATTTTTTAAAAGGCAAGAGGGCGGGGCAGTCTAGCTCGGCCGGTTTCACGAGAGGCGAGGGCCTTTGTGATTTGACGGCTCATTACTACTGTCAAATCGAATAGTACTGCGCCGCCCGCTGCACGCCTGGCGCCTCCATTAAACCCTTCGTTAGACCCACATGCAAGCCGAGAATCCTACTCCGGCCACACGTCCGTTCATGTGTGTGGGGGGGTGCGTGTGTGCGTGTGTGTGTGCATGTGTGTGTGCGTGTGCGTGTGCGTGTGTGTGTGTGTGTGTGTGTGTGTGTGAGAGAGAGAGAGCGATCTCAAAAGAAAAGGTGCTCTATTGGAATCCCATTGTATGTATTCATATGGTTCCAGAACTCGAGTTAACCTTAGGCATATGTGTGAGAGACATTATTATACTTTGAGACATTAGTGGCTGTGGGTGGGCGGAATTAAAGGGGTGGGCGTGTTAGACAGAGAGAGCGTGTGTGTTTCTGTGTGAGAGACGTGTAGGACGGGGTAGAAAGACAAATTTAACTCTCAAGGAGGGAGAGAAATACATGAAGTGCGCGTGTGTGATTCTGATGCCCACAGGAAAATGAGATATGCATGCGTGTGAGAGAGATTGCACAATTCATTCACGTATCACTATCTAGCGATCGTGGACGTGCATCGCTTGAACATAAGTCAATATCTACTTCGTATCATGGCCAAAGATACAATATCGATTCAATGCTATAAAGATTGGACACTCACATATCACATTTTTTCTATTTAAATAAACCTTTTCAGTTGTGCATGCCAAAGTTACAATGATGTTTCTTCAAACAACCAATGTAGCTATCATGTACATGCACCATTGTTACTCTTGCATTCAAATTCATTAGTCTTGGATGATTTAAGTTTCTATTTTGAAGTAATATATGTAATATTCATATATGAATTCAACGGGTACGCAATTTATGAAATGGAGGCTATGTAATCATATGAGGTAACACTTTTAAGTAGCGGACTACAATATCCATTTCTTTTTGTGCGCCTCTACACTAACATGTCAATGCATTATGTTTAAAGTAAATAACTAATGGCACTAAATTATCTATTTACACGAGAAATACATAGCTTGAGCGTTTGATCCCTTTTTGTGAACGCGCCACTACACCCGTACGATTGGTCGCGCCCGTGTGAACGTCCAAGTTGTCGGCGCATCATCCCAAGTTATTGTCTTTTTTTCTGGGGTGGACTTCACACCAGTTATTAACTGCTGACGCATGCCCCGTGTACACAGTCTAGCATGACCTTCCCGCTAGCACGGTCCAAAATTAGTTGAAACTGGATACGAACGATCCCGCGGGCGGCAAAATCTCCCGCCTCCTTCTAAAATATCCGTCACCTTAGTCTTTAGCATGTGAAATTCCCCTTTTGTCCTTGGTGCACGAAGACCAACAGTTACAATACCGCCCTCATCTACATGATAGGTCGGGGCTTCTTTGGTAACTTCCGGTTCCCCCCACTACACGGCACCCCCATTTCCTCTCTCCCTCCCGCAAAAACGACTAACTCCACAGCACCAAAGCATCTTACACCATGCCGTCCGTACTTCATCGCCCTTTCTCCCCTCCCCTCTCGAAACCCTAGACTGCTCATCCACCGGCGTACCATAGCCCATTCACTGTCAGCGGCATCCACCTGTTGGATCTGCTTCTGTGGCCGCATCTACCCCTCCCACCTCCCCTAGAAACAAGTAGACTGCTCATCCACCACTGTACCACAGCCCATCCAGTGCCGGCCTTGTCCACGGTGCCGGATCTGCTTCACTGGTACTCTCGTCAACCGTCGCGCATCTGTAGCGGCTCATTCGTACTCCCAACCGGAGATGCTTCGTCCACACACCCCGGAGCCGCCTCACCGACGCCCCCGTCAATGGCCTCTGATCCTCTTCGCCGACACCTTCCTCAACCCTACCGGAGTCGCTTCACCGACACTTTCCTCAACCCTACCGGAGCCGCTTCCTGACACCATCGTCAACCCTACTAGAGTAGCTTCGCCTATACCATTCTCAACCCTACCGGGGACGCTTTGCCAACTCACAAGTCCACGGCCTCAGATCCGCTTCCTCGCACCCTCATCCAACATACCGGAGCAGCTTCTAACGCCCCGTCCACGGCTGCAGATCCGCATCGTCGACATCATCCTTAACCCAACCACCGGAGCAGCATCACCTGCCCGATGTACTTCAAATATACTAACCGGTCGTTGTTACCTATTATGACACAACCTTCTTCTTGTAGACGTTGTTGGGCCTGCAAGTGCACAGGTTTGTAGGACTCTCTCAAGCAACCCTGCACAGAGATGGTGATACAAGGGCAATATGGATGGTGGATATGAGTATTTGTAGTCTGAAATTATAAAAACAGCAAGGCAACTAATGATAAAATTGAGCACAAACGGTATTGCAATGGTAGGAAACAAGGCCGAAGGTTCATACTTTCACTAGTGCAAGTTCTCTCAACAATAATAACATAGATAGATCATATAACAATCCCTCAACATGCAACAAAGAGTCACTCCAAAGCCACTAATAGCGGAGAACAAACAAAGAGATTATGGTAGGGTACGAAACCACCTCAAAGTTATTCTTTTGGATCAATCTACTCAAGAGTTCGTACTAGAATAACACCTTAAGACACAAATCAACCAAAACCCTAATGTCACCTAGATACTCCATTGTCACCTCAAGTATCCGTCAGCATGATTATACGATATGCATCACACAATCTCAGATTCAACTATTCAACCAACACAAAGTACTTCAAAGAGTGCCCCAAAGTTTCTACCGGAGAGTCAAGACGAAAACGTGTGCCAACCCCTATGCATAGGTTTGTGGGCGGAACCTGCAAGTTGATCACCAAAACATACATCAAGTGGATCACATGATATCCCATTGTCACCATAGATATGCACGGCAAGACATACAATCAAGTGTTCTCAAATCATTAAAGACTCAATCTGATAAGATAACTTCAAGAGGAAAACTCAATTCATCACAAGAGAGTAGAGGGGGAGAAACATCATAAGATCCAACTATAATAACAAAGCTTGCAATACATCAAGATCGTGCCATAGAGAGAGCACGAGAGACAGAACACGAGAGAGATATCAAATACACAGCTACTGGTACATACCCTCAGCCTCAAGGGTGAACTACTCCCTCCTCGTCATGGAGAGCGTCAGGATGATGAAGATGGCCACGGGTGATGGGATCCCCCCTCCGACAGGGCGCCGGAACGGGCTCCCGAGAGGTTTTTGGTGGCTACAGAGGCTTGCGGCGGCAGAACTCCCGATATATCTTTGTTGTCGATGTTTTTAGGGTACGTGAACTTATATAGCCAAAAGAAGTCGGTCGGGGGGTGCTTAAGGGGCCCAGAAGACAGGGGAACGCCCAGTAGGGGGGCGCTGTGACGCCCTCGATTCAATCGTACACTAATCATACAGGCAAATGTGTACGATCAAGATCAAGGACTCGCGGGAAGATATCACAACACAACTCTAAACACAAATTAAAATAATACAAGCTTTATATTACAAGCCAGAGGCCTCGAGGGCTCGAATACATAAACTCGAATACACAAGAGTCAGCAGAAGCAACAATATCTGAGTACAGACATGAGTTAGACAAGTTTGCCATAAGAAGGCCAGCACAAAAGCATCTACGATCGAAAAGGCAAGGCCTCCTGCCTGGGAGCCTCCTAACTACTCCTAGTCGCCAACGGTCTCCACGTAGTAGTAGGCACCGGCGGTGGCATCTGGCTCCTTGGCTCCGACATCTGGTTGCATCAACCGGAAAGAAAAAAAGAAAGGGGGAAAAGGGGGAGCAAAGCAACCGTGAGTACTCATCCAAAGTACTCGCAAGCAAGGATCTACACTACATATGCAACATTATCAAAGGAAGGATGTATATGTGGACTGTGCTGCAGAAATGCCAGAATAGAGAGAAGGCCTAGTCCTATCGAAGACTAGTATCTTCTGGAAACCACCATCTTGTAGCAAACAGGAGGGAGTAGAGTAGCATAAAGTAAAGTAGTACTAGTGTTATCAACCTCGGCCAGAGATCCTTTCTCGACTCCCTGCGAGAAAGAAATCCCAAAGCCGTACTATCCAATTCTCATCACCATCCAATTCTCATCACCATCCAATTCTCATCACAAGTATCTAGTTCTAGTTGTATCGATCGGGATACAACTCCGAGCGTCCCTTACCGTAGGACAGGCTATCGATAGATGTTTTCTTCCCTGCAGGGGTGCACCAACTTACCCACCACGCTCGATTAACTCAGGCCGGACACACTTTCCTGGGACATGCCCGGCCTCGGCCAAACAATACGCCGCAACCCGACCTAGACTTAACAGAGAGGTCAGCACGCTGGACTAAACCTATGGTCCATCTCCCCGGAAACTCCTGCACGTTGTGTACGCGGACGGTGAGCAGACCTAGCCTCCCTTATACAAGTGAAGGCGTAACCAGTCCAACCCGGCGCGCGCCGCTCAGTCGCTGACGTCTATTAAGCTTCGGCTGATGCATACGACGCAGAACGCCCATACTATGCCCACGTGATGGTTAGTGCTATCAGGCCAGAGGCCCCTCGGATCAAATATCCAAATCGTAGTGGATTAGGAATGCGTGGTAACAAGCAGAGACTCACGAAAGATGTGACCCCGTTGCCCTATCTCGAGGACTTGCGGCAAGGGCTAGGAATGCCCGGCCACGCCTCGTAATTATCTCTCGGGCACCTTCCATGTCAACCCGTCTCCACATCACTCGCAATTATGCTCGCGCGGGTACCCCTCGGGGTCGACCCGTCTTTAGTAACATGGATCAGTGTAACATAGTAACCATAGTAACCGTGTGTCCAAACATCAAGGGGAAAACCCGGGGAATCACCCCCGATGAATTCCACTCGATGTAATCAACAAGGTGAACGTAAGAGGAATCACCCCCGAGGTTCAAACTTGAGGGGTTGCACGACAGAGTCGTATCGAGAGTGGTTAAGGCGGAATCACCCTCGATGACCACGACCGAATAGCTACACTACAAGGTTAACATCAGAAGTGTTCTAGAGGTCTCACCCTCGGCACTCGATAGTAACCCAGCAGGGTCGAGCAACTAAGGGGAAAGTGATGTGTGGGGCCGGGGCCTGGTCTTCGATCCCGTTGATCGGGTCTTTGATGATGAAGCAGGGGCAACAAGAACAAGGTGGGGGTCACTGATGGATCACTAACCAACCTATACTAAGCAGTTTAGGATAAGCAGGTAAGGTACACCATCAGATAAAGAAGTAGGCTATGCATCAGAATAGGAGCAAACAATAACAGTAGCAAAATCTGATGCAAGCATGAGAGAATGGAATGGGCGATATTGGGATGATCAAAGGGGGAGCTTGCCTTTTTGCTCTAGCAAGGAGGGGTCGTCGTCGGCGTAGTCGATCACCGGGGCATCGTCGGCCTCGGGGTCTACCGGACAGAAGAGGGGGGAGAAACAGTATATACACGCAAACGTATGCATAACAAGACAATAAGCGGGGCTAGAGGTGTTCTAACGCAGTGCTAGGCGATACTGGAGAAGGGGGAAAACATCCGGGAAAGTTTTTCCGGTCCCGGACGTTTGTCAGACAGATGAACCGGAGGGGAAAGTGTGCAGGTTCGCTATGCTAGGGACGTGTGGCAGACGAACAGACCACGTATTCGGATTCGTCTCGAAATTCTGAGCAACTTTCATGTAGAAAACTTTTTCATCCGAGCAACGGATTATTATCTATGATTTTTCAAAGATTTAAACAATTCCTAAAATCATTATTAATTCGGAATAAAATGTGAAATTGCTATGTGCACCCGGCAGAGTGTACACAGGAGGGTCATTAGAGGCTGACAATGGGTCCAGGGGGTCCCAGTTGACTCAGTCAACAGTGCAGTTAACAGTCAACTGTTTGACTGTTGACTGGTCAAAACTGTAGATGGGGCCTAGATGTCACACACACATATCTTGCATTTTCTTTTTAAGTGGATATTTAGAGAGGGGGTCCACCTGTCATTTGCACTATAGGTAACCACTGATTAGACTAACTAGTAGGACTACTAATTAGCTAATGGAGAGCCGGCCAGCCACCACACACAGAATACATGCACGCATACACAGTTCTGTTTTTTGCTAACAAAAGATAGCCTTTTGTGATTTTCATAGGATTTATTCCATGCATCAAATGGATTTGGTCCAGTGGGGTAAAATGGAGTTTGTCAAGTAGACTACCTACTCATATTATTTTTACCACTGTTAGCAGTTGTTTAACTGCTGATTAGAGGCTGCCAAGGGAGCTAGTCCGTGTAATATTCGCAAAGCTAGCCATATAGCTACACTAATTAGCAGCAACAGTAGATTCAGCAGAGCAGCGGCGGCATGCACACGAGTTCGGCGCAGGGCGCGGTGCTGCACGGTGTGAGCCTGGACCGCTGAGCGATGCAGGGCGAGGGGCCGATGCAGGCCGCGGTTGCAGGGCGGCTGGATGCAGGGCCGGGCGGGGCGGCTCACAGGGGTGTCCGGGAGCGCGACAACGCCGGGGCGGATGCGTGCGTCGAGGCGCAGCCGGGCGCAAGGCAGGGCGCGACCAAGAGCGGCTGCGGGCGCGCTGCGAGGAGCAGGGGCACGGGGATGGGCAGGCGAGCCTGCGCTCGGACGCAAAGCGTCGGCCATGGTGGCCAGGCTCATGAGGACGACGATACGGCGACGAATCGACCAAGGAAAAGAGGGGCATGGGGAAAGGAGCTCACAACGGGGCGGATGGAGTTCTCGGGGAGGCCGTGGAGGACGGGACGACGCAGATCGACGGCGAGGACGCGGCGGCCGTAGTTGAGGAAGAAGGTGCAGATGACGTGGCGGCGACCTCCCAGCTCCGATCCGGAGTTGTAGTCGATGAAGGCAGCTCCCGCGGGGCTTCTGGACATGGAGAGGTGGCTAGGGGCGCACGGTGGCCATGGTGGTCGTCGACAACGGCGACAACGGCGCTGGGGGCAAGCGGATCTGAAGGGGGAAGGAGGTGGATCTGGAGAAGGGGGCGAGGCCAGAGGGAGAGAGGGGAGAGGGGGCGTCCAGGGGGAGTGAGTGGGTGCGGGGAGCCCGAGGGGTCGACGGGGCGTCGCCCTTATCCCTTCCCCGATGGGGACGGCCACAGGGTTCGGTGGCGACGGCGAGCATGGTCGCTGGGTCGGGTGAACAGGGAGGAGGGAGGCGACCGGGGGAGGTGGGCTGCTGGGTTGGGCCGCCCAGATGACTAAGGCCTAGGGGGTCAGGGGGGTTTCTTTTTCGTTTTCTTTTGCTCTTTTCTTTTTACAGAAAAAGCATGGAAATATTTGGGCTGCCAAAAGGATTTTGTAAAATGTTGGACTTGGCCACATAATTACATTGCAATAGTTAGCACTGCCACAAAAAGGTTGTGAGGCTTTTGAAATAGTTTAGTATTTGTATAACTTAAAAAGCATTTAATAATTATTTTTAGCCATTGTTATATTCGCAAAAGATCATTAAAATACTTTTCAAAAATGTTGGTTCACCACCTATATTTTCTTGATTGCTCTCCAACTCCTTGGGCATGCTTATATGTCCAAATAATTGCCCCATGCACAAGTTCAACTTTATTTGCCTAGCTAATCTTCCTCAGCAATTTTTCAAAGTTTTTGTCAAACAGAAGCCATTGTGAAGGAAGTCCTAGCTAGGGGTATCAAAATGAGTTGAGATTTTGCACACTCCTTAATGTGCTCATATTAACTCGCTCCACCCATTTGCAGCCCATCCAATCATCTATGTGAGCACAGGAGCAAATCTTTGGTTCTGGCATTATTTTCAGGTTGTGAAGCAAGTATATTTTATATTGCTTCAAAAATACCGATAAATTACCAGATCATTCTTATACCCATGAAACATCTCTCCACCAAATTTGGCATAATTTCATTCATCCATTTGACCACCAAAAGTATTTCAAGTTTCTGGTCAGCATAGGTGTTTGTGAAGCAAGTGCCATTTTGGCTTGGCCATTTGGCATGAGCTTTTTACAGCATCTTAATATGACCAAATGACCCTGACCTGCCCAATATTAGCCCAAGTTGATACTCTATGTGAGAGCATCATCATTATCTTCATTTCTGACCAGATTATGAGGTTGTGAAGCAACTGCAGTAAATCTTGATCTATTTACACTCAAAACCTCCAGGATGAAAGTCCTTCGATAGATGAACCTCACAGACAAGCTATTTACTGAGTTAACAAGCTGGTGTCACCACAGCAAGTTACAAACACCTCTTACCGATTTACTTTGGAGCTTAGTGCAAATCTCTTCTTTGCCCCTGGAACGATTTGTTTCCTAATTCCTACTAAGGTAACTAAGGTCAATCCAGTAGACATCGTCGGCCTAGTCAAAACCCGGAGTTTGCTCCAGTGCGCGTTGTGATCACGTTGATGCCATGCACATTGCGTGCTCTGGCTTCTTCTTGTCCGTGTTCTCGTCGGCTCCCTCCTCGTCTCGACCTTCATTCATGTCCTGGAGCTCCCCCGTGATGCCCGGCATCGCCCAGCATCGATGTCTCGTCATGTTTAGCCATTAATGAGCCGCTAGATCCAGGCCCGTGTCGTGCCCCGCCTCTGCCCTCCATTAATGCTTCATCGGGAGCTCACCCGTGAATCTCCAGAGCCTTCCACGCGCCTATATAAGAGACCCCCGACCTCCTCCACAGCTCATCCATCCCTCTCCCGCCTCATTTGCCCTCGGGAATTACCGCATCTCGACATTGTTTGCCGTCACCCTCCATGGCCGCCTCGGCCTTGGCTTGGGTCCGGCCACCTCAGGCCTCCCCACGCATCTCCTCCATGTCCTCCAACTTCCCCTCGTCCCACTAAGCCGCCCACCCCCTTTCCCCCTCGCCGGAGTGCCCGCTTCACCGAGAATCGTCGTCGCCCAAAGCTTCCTGACCTCCCATGGCGCCGCCTCTCCCCTCCGTCCCGTGCCTCCCCGGCGGCCGCCCCTCCTCTGGATGGGTGCGGCTGGCCGCTGCGGTCCCACCAGTGTCCGCGCCACGACCAGGGATCGCCGAAGCCGGTCGGCCCCTTGGTTGTTTCCCTCCCCTACCTCTGCTCTGTCTCTGGGAGAACAGGCGAGCGGGAGGAAGGAGACGACCGAGCCTGGCCCCTCCCCCTGCGCGTGGGACCCGCTTGGAAGTGGCTCCAGCCACGGGTCCATGTGGATAAGAGGAGACGGGTTTCTCGTGGGTACGCTTTCCTTTCGTGTAAACGTGTTTTCTCTCTACTTAGGTTCAGAACACGTTTTCACTTTGAGAAATGTATTTATCCTTATGCGCTTTCAGTTTTTCCTCCCGGGGACCTGTTGGTGATGAAAATATTCATAGATTGGTCCGTGAACTTCGTCGGGCTATATCTTTTTATCCGTAACTCCAAATGAGGTGAAACCGACACTCACTTCTTCATTTCGTCGAGCCTGTTCTGTTGGTTTCATTTTCACTATGGTTTGACACTATGAAAATGACTTTGTTCCCTTGCTATAAACAACCCCTCCGAGAGAGAACTGTTTCCGGCAAATTTTTCCCCGGCTTCACCGCACTTCTCCCCGGTGCCTTCTTCATCCCCAGGCAAGCCACAATACCCACTTCCATGATAGTCATGCAGTAGCCATGGTTTTCAACTTGAATCTTTATTAAAAGTTTGCTTGTTGAAAAGATGGTTATCATTGTTCCGATAATATTTAGAATTGCATGTTCAATTTTGTGCTATGTTGACTTGTACTATGTTATCATGTTGTACCTGCTAGTATTTATTTTCCTATGTTTATGCTTGCTAGTAGTACATGTTGATGTTGGAGATGGTCATGCTAGTCAGTATGCCATGCTTAGTGGATATGATTTATTATTGATATGGTGGATAGTTATGTGATACCCTCATGATGATGTTGATATCATGTTCATGCATTATAACTGGTATCATGCTATTTTATCATGGCTCAGCATATTTGCATTCAAGTTTAACCGGATTAAATTGAACTTGAACAACTGTTGGCTGAGTCATGGTGCCGCTGAATCGATGATGACCAGTGCAACCACGCTTACCGGTATGTGACGGTCCTAACTGGGTCTATTGTTGTGCCTCTCGCCGGTGCCTCCAACGAGGGAAGGTTATGGGCGCGTGCTACCCTGATCAGGTAGGCGGACATAAGCCTTGTGTGCCCGTTCTTGAGTTAGTTTTTGGATCCGGGTCCCAGAGTGGGACGGGCCACGACGGTGGTCGTTGTGTCTGGAGGTAGACACGGGGCCACCCATGACTTAGCCCAGAGGGGAGTGAGTCGGAGTGGCCGGGAGAGTGTCATGGCAGTAGGACAGTTTTGTCGGAACGCCGTTGGTCCACCCGAATGGGAGTGCGAGGCCATGGGTTCCGTAGTGTGGGTACAGTATACTAACCTCTGCAGAGTGTATATTAAATCTATCGATAGCCATGCCCGCGGATAAGGTCCCAGGTCGAAAGTAGGTCACACCATGAGTCAACAGTAATAAGAACAATGTGCTTAATAGCGATGAGATAAGTTGGTTGTGATCACCGTAAGGATCACGGGCCATTTATTAGTCGGGTTGTGATCGCCGTAAGGATCACGGTCCAAGTGTTGGTCGTGGTTATGATCGCTGTAAGGATCACAGTTTGGACCAAGTGCTGGTCATGGTTGTGATCATCGTAAGGATCACGGTGGTTTCGAGGATACCGATATGTTGTATATTCGTGATGTTGTGCGAGAGTCGTGGGTAAAGATCAAGCTCCTTGTGGTCATTTAATGATTACTACGGTATTGTTTATACCAAGCTTGATTTGATCCTGAGATGATCGTGTGTTGTCCGAGGTTGGTAAGTGATGCATGTGTTGGTTATGAGGTAACCCGAGTGGTATAAATGGTGCATGTAGTGACATCATGTTGCATGATAGTATTGTCGGATTAATATGTTCATGCCATGTTCATGTTGTGTTAACTGTATCTTGTTCAAGTTGTTCATGCTATATGGTTTTAATGATACCATGTTAATTCTTGTTTAACTTGTAATTGCCATGCTATTGTCTGCCTTGAATGCTTCTGGTTTATTGTGAGCTTGCAAGTACATTCAATGTACTGACCTGGCATGTCATGCCAGTTTGCAGGTCATACCGAATTTGATTGCTTGCTTGTCGTGGTTTCCGTTCGTGCGAGCTAGGATAAGCGTTCCAGCCAGAGTCCCTGTGGAGTGGAGTTCACCACCGTCGTCGCTGTTCCGCTGCTAGAGTTCTTTCGCTGCATCGTGTTGTTCTGCTGCTTGCATAGAGCAACTGAGGATGGCGTAGTGTTGTCGTACCGATGTTATTCATTGTAATATCGGATACCTTGTACTCATATTCGTGTAATAATAGAAAGCTGGTTTGTTCTGTGCTAAGCAGTGTCGTATTCCACAAGACTTCTCCTTGATCTCTGGGCTGGAATACGGGGCGTTCCGGTTTTCTCTGAGCCGGGGTGCCATAGGCTTGGTATCAGAGCAGGTCTGGCTATAGGACGCCCTAGACCGTGCGAACGTTAGAAATCGGTAGTATAGAGTCTGGCTTGTTGATTGCATTTGGTTGATGCATTTATGTGTTGCATAGCATGCATATAGCCTTAGTATTTGTGATAATGGCTTATCTGGTGACTATAGCTGGCATCGATTCGGATCCACTACAGCTCAACCTTTGCATTTCTCTAGTTCCTTTTTCTTTCGGTGTTTGCTGTCATTTCTGTCCCAGCAGAGTGATGCCAAGTGATCCCGACACTGTTTGCAAAAATGGTGCTCAGGTATCGCACCGATTCTTTCTTTCAGTCTCGTCTATCGTTTCGGTGATGGACATGCGTCTATCCCGGATCGTTCTTTTATTTTGTCGCGTTGGCAACCCTTAATGATCTTGGTTATCAAGAAAGGGTAATGTCAGCAGCATCAGTTTTCCCTGCTATCCTATTCCTTGGACGAGTAGGGATCCTTTTCCGTCCGCTTGATAATAATGTGGTTGCGACCTTCGTGTCCTGCTGCATGATTACCGAGTGTGTCCTCACCTCCGAGCTAGTTCAGGTTGCCACCTGGCTAAGCTAGCACTTGGTGTAGCGCTGTTTACACCAATTCTTCCACACATTTATTCGTCCTCATGCACATCATCACAGCATGCTAGACCGCAATACCGGAGTTTCTGTGAGATTTTTGTGCTTACGTGTGCATGCATATTATTGTGTGAGTAGCAGTAATATGTGAAGATTGCTTGATTAATTATATTAGTAGAATGCTTGTGTGCTTGTGTTTTAGTCATCTCTGTTGTTCCTTTCTTTGGGCCTTCGGTGTTACAAATTTTTTCCCTATTAAAGTTGCTCGTCAGCCGACACTGGACCCAAAGAGTCAGCAAGAAATGCATATATTTGGAAATTCAGCTGAACAAGATGGAATTATCAGCCGACTGTAGTGAAATTGGGAATATCTTGTCTAGATGCAAAAGAAATCTTGGATGGACCGTCAGTATCAAGTTTGCAATAACGTGCACTCATCACAACAAATGATTAAATCAGCAAGAAGATAAATTGTGTGCAAGGTTGACAGAATATTACCAGTCAAAGGTATGGCTTAGATACAAGTTTAATTTTTCGTTGAGGATGATTTTGGAACTCGATGTACCTGGAAGCAAGCAAAAATATGGCATGTACTCAGAAAGGAGAATAGTCCTGGAAAACCCGTTTCATGCAAGAAATCAATAGCAAAAATATTCAGGTGGTTATATATGTGGAAATCGGTCCGCATATCACAATAAGAAGCTTCTGGTGTAAGCAACCCACTTTTCCCTCGCAAGATACTAGAGAAGTTTCCAAGGCAAGATTCATCTATTTTCCTCAGTATGCTACATGGATGATTCCCCGTGCAAGGTACCCTGTCTTCTTTAGTAAGCAACCGCAAAAGCTTCCGGCATAAGGTACCGAGTCTTTCCCCAGCAAAGTCCTTAAGGGGGTAAGCTTCTGAAGCACGATACCCAGTCTTCTTCAGCAAGCTGTCCGATGAAAGTTTCGAGCACAAGCCAGCAAATATTCCTCAGTAAGACATTGGTACAAGGTAGTACATTGTGAATTGATAGCATATGGCAGTGAATCCCAAGAATCGGATCCGCAACATTTTGGTCAGAATCAAGAATCAGTCAGAATACATGTCTGTCTCGGAATCAGGTCCTCATATATATGCAAGGAGCATACCATCAAGATCTTACAAGTCACTCGGATGAGGATCTGACAACCACGTGAGGATGGTTAATAGAAGAAAGCCAGTATACATCGCAGTGTGACAAAGGATTATGAGGATTTACGACATCAATGAGCTCAATACAAGTACCCATGAACCTAGAAAATGATCCTGATGAGCCCTTGTTCCCTTTTTCCTCCAATGACGACACCACGCCTGTGATCTGAGCTGTTTCTAGCTATCCGGGGTGGATGCCTATTTTTGTTTCTCTCTTCAACGACTGTCACGAGTCTGAGCTGCTTTTCGGCCGTCTCGTACAATTGTTGAGTTTCTTTTTGTGATAGTAGCCCTATAGCTCCTTTTGGCTATTTTAGGGAGCTGTCACCTTCTTTTTATCGACCCGGTCTCATGCTTTAAGCTATTTTTTTGGCCATCCTGAGCCGTGGTTGAGTTATTTCAGTAATTTCCCATATCTGAGTTATAAATACCGTTCTGGTGGCTACTGATTTATTTGCCGATTTCTTGCAAGGGTTTAGGATGATCATTTCCCAACAATCAGAACTTGAGAGGTGTTGAACCTGCCATTTAATGGGTTACCCTATCAGAAAAATGAGGAATAACAGTCTGGAAGCCTGAGTCCTCACTTATATGAATCATCATGGATAGCCTGTCGTGGACAAAAATTTTCCGTCAGAATCACTGTCAGTCAAGTCTGCATATATTATCAAACAGGCCAAACCCTTTATGCTGGCCGCGACAGGAGACAATCAAATATTTGGTACGGACCTGATACACACGACAATGGAACCAGTTAAGATGATTCAGAAACTTCTGCGATGAGTCAGAATCTGTCAGGAAACGGTTATGTTTTGACTCATTGTTTGGAACTCAAAGGACCTGCATTTAGTGGAGAAACTTAATGCAATGAGTCAGAGCTTGAGTTTTCATCAGAAAATTCTGATCATCATTACATGAAAGGTTGTCAGTGCCGGGTGGCACACCCAGCGGAAATCACTTTTGGATTTGTGAGACGGACATATATTTCAATCGTGATAATTAAATCACACTCAACTAGTCAGCAGATCTAAAAAGAAATTGGAGCCTATATAAGCATGAACCAGCAAGGTAACATCTGTCAGAATGTGGATACAGTAAATCAAACCACCCCAGGGCCAGTCAGATAAAAATTTAGTGGGAACAACAATAAAGGAAAAAAGGATACCCGAGTTGGAAACGGTTTCTTTAAGTCAGAATATTCATACTTGTTCCCTGAGCAACCAAATCTCGAGGACGAGATTTCTTTAAGGGGGTAAGGTTTGTGACAGCCTGATTTTTGGCCTTTTCTTTTTCTTTTGTATTTCCAAGGTTTTTGCCTGAGTTTTTCTTTTTCGTGGCTTTGTGGTCTCGAAACTGAAGAAGACGCCCTCTTCTTTGTTTCCAGAGTGGCTTGTCATTTCCAAATCTTTCCCTAGATCCTGTCATTTCCATACTAGCCCGAATCCCAATATTCTTTTGATTGAGAATATTCCTTTTCTATTAAAGGAATAACTCAAAATTGCCCTAGGTTGTGAAGCAACCTATATTTCCATCACTCCAAAAATTCGCAAATAATTCTCATAAATTTTTTGGATCATATCTTGATCAAATATGGCAAAACTTTTCATTGCCATGTTCAAAAATAATTCTCCAATAATTATTCTTCATTTATGTTCAGTGTGGTTTTTTGTGAAGGAAGTACCACCTATATTTTATTGATTGCTCCCCAACTCCTTGGGCATGCTTATATGTCCAAATAATTACCCCATGCACAAGTTCAACTTTATTTTCCTAGCCAATCTTCCTAGCAATTTTTCAAAGTTTCTGTCAAACAGAAGCCATTGTGAAGGAAGTCCTAGCTAGGGGTATACAAATGAGTTGAGCTGTTGCAAAAAATTTAATGTGATCATATTAACTCCCTCCACCCATTTGCAGCCCCATCCAATCATCTATGTGAGCACAGGAGCAAATCTTTGATTCTGGCATTATTTTTAGGTTGTGAAGAAAGTATATTTTATATTGCTTCAAAAATCCTGATAAATTACCAGATCATTCTTATACCCATGAAACATCTCTCCACCCAATTTGGCATCATTTCATTCAGCCATTTGACCACCAAAAGTATTTCAAGTTTCATGTCAGCAGAGGTGTTTGTGAAGCAAGTGCCATTTTGGCTTGGCCATTTGGCATGAGCTTTTTACAGCATCTTAATATGATCAAATGACCCTTCCCTGACCAATATTAGCCCAAGTTGATACTCTATGTGAGAGCATCATCATGATCTTCATTTCTGATCAGATTATGAGGTTGTGAAGCAACTGCAGTAAATCTTGATCCATTTACCCTCAAAACCTCCAGGATGAAAGTTCGCCGATAGATACACCTCCCAGACAAGCTGTTTACTGAGTTACCAAGCTGGTGTCACCACAGCAAGTTACAAACACCTTCTTACTAATTTACTTTGGAGCTTAGTGCAAATCTCTTCTTTGCCCCTGGAACGATTTGTTTCCTAATTCCTACTAAGGTAACTAAGGTAAATCCAGTAGACATGGTCGGCCTAGCCAAAACCTGGAGTTTGCTCCAGCGTGCATGGTGATCACGCTGATGTCATGCACATTGCACGCTCTGACTTCTTCTTGTCCGTGTTGTCGTCGGCTCCCTCCTCGTCTCGACCTCCATTCATGTCCTGGAGCTCCCACGTGACGCCCGGCATCGCCCTGCATCGATGGCTCGTCGTGTTTCGCCATTAATGAGCTGCTAGATCCATGCCCATGCCGTGCCCCGCCTCTGCCCTCCATTAATGCTTCATCGGGAGCTCGCCCGTGAAGCTCTAGAGCCTTCCCCGCGCCTATATAAGAGACCCCCGACCTCCTCCGCAGCTCATTCATCCCTCCCCCGCCTCATTTGCCCTCTGGAATCGCCGCATCTCGCCGTTGTTCGCCGTCACCGTCCATGGCCGCCTCGGCCTCGGCTTGGGTCCGGCCACCTCAGGTCTCTCCACGCCTCTCCTCCATGTCCTCCAACTTCCCCTCGTCCCACTCAGCCGCCCCACCCTCTTGCCCCCTCGCCGGAATGCCCGCATCGCCGAGAACCTTCGTCGCCCGAAGCTTCCTGACCTCCCATGCCGCCGCCTCTCCCCTCCGTCCCGTGCCTCCCCGGTGGTCGCCCCTCCTCTGGATGGGTGCGGCTGGACGCTGCGGTCCTGCCGGTGGCCGCGCCACGACCAGGGATTGCTGGAGCCGGCCGGCCCCTTGGCCATTTCCCTCCCCTGCCTCTGCTCTGTCTCACGGGAGAACAGGCGAGCGGGAGGAAGGAGACGACCGAGCCTGGCCCCTCCCCCTGCACGTGGGACCCGCTTGGAAGTGGCTCCAGCCACGGGTCCACGTGGATAAGTGGAGATGGGTTTCTCCTGGGTACGCTTTCATTTCTTGTAAACGTATTTTCTCTCTACTTCGGTGCAGAACACATTTTCACCTTGAGAAAACTTATTTACCCTTATGCGCTTTCAGTCTTTCCTCCCAGGGACCCGTTGGTGATGAAAATATTCACAGATTGGTCCCTAAACTTCGTCGGGCTATATCTTTTTATCCGTAACTCCAAATGAGGTAAAACCAACGCTCACTTCTTTGTTTCGTCGAGCCCGTTCTGTTGGTTCATTCTCACTATGGTTTGACACTGTGAAAATGACCTTTTTTCCCTTGAGCGTAAACAGCCCCTCCGAGAGAGAACTGTTTCTGGCAAATCTTTCCGCGGCTTCACCACACTTCTCCCCGGTGCCTTCTTCATCCCCAGGAAAGCCACAATACCCACTTGCATGATAATAATGTAGTAGCCATGGTTTTCAACTTGAATTTTTATTAAAAGTTTGCTTGTTGAAAAGATGGTTATCGTTGTTCCGGTAATGTTTAGAGTTGCATGTTCACTTTTGTGCTATGTTGACTTGTACTCTGTTATCATGTTGTACCTGCTAGTATTTATTTTCCTATGTTTATGCTTGCTAGTAGTACATGTTGATGTTGGAGATGGTCATGCTAGTCAGTATGCCATGCTTAGTGGATATGATTTATTGTTGATATGGTGGATAGTTATGTGATACCCTCATGATGATGTTGATATCATGTTCATGCATTGTAACTGGTATCATGTTATTTTATCATGGCTCAGCATATTTGCATTCAAGTTTAACCGGATTAAATTGAACTTGAATAACTGTTGGCTGAGTCATGGTACCGCTGAATCAATGTTGACCAGTGCAACCACGCTTACCGGTATGGGACGGTCCTAACTGTGTCTATTGTTGTGCCTCTCGCCGGTGCCTCCAATGAGGGAAGGTTATGGGCGCGTGCTACCCTGATCAGGTAGGCGGACATAAGCCTTGTGTGCCCATTGTTGAGTTAGTTTTTGGATTCGGGTCCCAGAGTGGGACGGGCCACGACGGTGGTCGTTGTGTCTGGAAGTAGACACGGGGCCACCCATGACTTAGCCCAGAGGGGAGTGAGTCGGAGTTGCCGGGAGAGTGTCATGGCAGTATGACGGTTTTGTCGGAACGCCGTTGGCCCACCCAAATGGGAGTGCGAGGCCATGGGTTCCGTAGTGTGGGTATAGTGTACTAACCTCTGCAGAGTGTATATTAAATCTATCGATAGCCCTGCCCATGGATAAGGGCCCAGGTCGAAAGTAGGTCACACCATGAGTCAACAGTAATAAGAACAATGTTCTTAATAACGATGAGATAAGTTGGTTGTGATCGCCGTAAGGATCACGGGCCATTTAGTGGTCGGGTTGTGATCACCTTAAGGATCACGGGCCAAGTGTTGGTCGTGGTTGTGATCGCCGTAAGGATCACGGTTTGGGACCAAGTGTTGGTCGTGGTTGTGATCGTCGTAAGGATCACGGTGGTATCGAGGATACTGAGATGTTGTATATTCGTGATGTTATGCGAGAGTCGTGGGTAAAGATCAAGCTCCTTGTGGTCATTTAATGATTACTACGGTATTGTTTATACCAAGCTTGATTTGATCCTGAGGTGATTGTGTGCTGTCCGAGGTTGGTAAGTGATGCATGTGTTGGTTATGAGGTAACCCGAGCGGTATAAATGGTGCATGTAGTGACATCTTGTTGCATGATAATATTGTCGGATTAATATGTTCATGCCATGTTCATGTTGTGTTAACTGTATCATGTTCAAGTTGTTCATGCTATATGGTTCTAATGAAGTAATGATATCATGTTAATTCTTGTTTAACCTGTAATTGCCATGCTGTTGTCCGCCTTGAATGCTTCTGGTTTATTGTGAGCTTGCAAGTACATTCAATGTACTGACCTGGCATGTCATGCCAGTTTGCAAATCATGCCGGATTTGATTGCTTGCTTGTCGTGGTTTCCTCTCGTGCGAGCTAGGATAAGCGTTCCAGCCAGAGTCCCTACGGAGTGGAGTTCACCACCGTCGTCGTTGTTCCGCTGCTAGAGTTCTTCCGCTGCATCGTGTTGTTTTGCTGCTTGCATAGAGCAACTGAGGATGGCGTAGTGTCGCTATACCGATGTTATTCATTGTAATATCGGAGACCTTGTACTCATATTTGTGTAATAATAGAAAGCTGGTTTGTTCTATCCTAAGCAGTGCCGTATTCCAGAAGACTTCTCCTCGATCTCTGGGCTAGAATACGGGGCGTTCCGGTTTTCTCTGAGCCGGGGTGCCACATGGGATAAGCAAAAGAGGCATATATAATTTCAGATTTGTGACATTCAACTCATTCAACCATTTACTCATAGGATATAAGTGAAGCACACAAGTAAATGACAAACTACTCCAAAAAGATATAAGTGAAGATCAATGAGTAGCTAAATAATTATGCAACTATGTGAAGACTCTCTCTCATTAAAGAATTTCAGATCTTGGTATTGCATTCAAACAGCAAGCAAGGCAAAACAAAATGACATTGCAAGGATAGCACAACTCATGTAAAGAAGCAAAAACTTAGGCTCAACCGATACTAACCGATAATTGTTGAAGAAGAAAGGTGGGATGCCTACGAGGGCATCCCCAAGCTTGAATGCTTGAGACTTCTTGAAATATTGTCTTGGGGTGCCTTGGGCATCCCCAAGCTTGAACTTTTGTGTCTCCTTAATTCCTCTCATATCAAGGTTTCTCTTTTATCAAAAGCTTCATCCACACCAAACTCAACAAGAACTCGTGAGATAGGTTAGTATAAACCAATGCAAAACCTTATCCTCTTCTACTGTAACAAATCACTAAGATTATTATTCAACATTAAATACTAAATGCCTCTGCATATTTAATACTCCTATCCTCAAATAGAATCATTAAACAAGCAAACATATGCAAACAATGCAAACATAACAGCAATCTGCCAAAACAGTATAGTCTGTAAAGAATGCAAGATTCATCATACTTCCCTAACTCCAAAAATTATGAGAAAAATACTATGCTGTGAATATTTATCAGATCTCATTATGCAAAAAGATTCAGCACTATATCACTCTCTAACTTTTGTAGGGAATTTTTGCAACAGCGGTAAACTTTGTGTTTTCAAACAACAACATGTATACTAGCAAAATAAGCATGGAAAAGGCTATCCTTGACATTTTTATTGAAAATATAGATGCAAAACATTATTATAAATAACATCAAGCAAATACTAATAAAAGAAAATGATGCTCCAAGCAAAACACATATCATGTGGCGAATAAAAATATAGCTCCAAGTAAAGTTACCGATGAACGAAGACGAAAGAGGAGATGTCTTCCGGGGCATCCCCAAGCTTAGGCTCTTGGTTGTCCTTGGATATTACCTTGGGGTGCCTTGGGCATCCCCAAGATTAGGCTCTTTCCACTCCTTATTCCATAGTCCATCGAATCTTTACCCAAAACTTGAAAACTTCAACCACACAAAACTCAACACAAAACTCGTAAGCTCCATTAGTATAAGAGAATAAAACCACCACTTAGGTACTGTTGTGAACTCATTATAAATTCATATTGGTGTTAAACCTACTGTATTACAACTTCTATATGGTTCATTCCCTCCGATACTACTCATAGATTCATCAAAATAAGCAAACAACACATAGAAAACAGAATCTGTCAAGAACAGAACTGTCTGTAGTAATCTGTATCAAACGTATACTTATGGAACTCAAAAAAAAATCTGAAATAAACTGGTGGACCCGAGGGATTTGTCTATTAATCATCTACAAAAAGAATCAACCTAAAAGCACTGTCCAGTAAAAAATGGCAGCTAATCTCGTGAGCGCTAAAGTTTCTGTTTTTTACAGCAAGATCACAAAGACTTCACCCAAGTCTTCCCGAAGGTTCTACTTGGCACTTTATTGAAACAAAAGCTATAAAACATGATTACTACAGTAGCATAATCATGTGAACACACAAAAAAAGTAAGGGTAAATATTGGGTTGTCTCCCAACAAGCGATTTTCTTTAATGCCTTTCTAGATAGGCATGATGATGACAATGATGCTCACATAAAGGATAAGAATTGAAACATAACGGGAGCATCATTGAGAATATGACTAGAACATTTAAGTCTAACCCACTTCCTATGCATAGGGATTTTGTGAGCAAACAACTTATGGGAACAATAATCAACTATCATAGGAAGGCAAAACAAGCATAACTTTAAGATTTTCAACACATAGAGAGGAAACTTGATATTATTGCAATTCCTACAAGCATATGTTCCTCTCTCATAATAATTTTCAGTATCATCATGAATGAATTCAACAATATAACCAGCACCTAAAACATTCTTTTCATGATCTGGTTGCATAGAATTTTTATTACTCTCCACATAAGCAAATTTCTTCTCATGAATAATAGTGGGAGCAAACTCAACAAAATAATTATCATGTGAGGCATAATCCAATTGAAAACTAAAATCATGATGAAAAGTTTCATGGTTATCATTATTCTTAATAGCATACAAGTCATCACAATAATCATCATAGATAGCAACTTTGTTCTCATAATCAATTGGAACCTCTTCCAAAATAGTGGAATCATCACTAAATAAAGTTGACACTCTTCCAAATCCACTTTCATATTCATCACAATAAGATTCAACATCCTCCAAAATAGTGGGATCAATACTACCTAAAGTTGACACTCTTTCAAACCCACTTTCATCAATATAATCATCATAAATATGAGGCATGCTTTCATCATAATAAAATTTGCTCATCAAGACTCGGGGGACTAAACATATCATCTTCATCAAACATAGCATCCCCAAGCTTGTGGCTTTGCATATCATTAGCATCATGGGTATTCAAAGAATTCATACTAACAACATTGCAATCATGCTCATCATTCAAAGATTTAGTGCAAAACATTTTATAGACTTCTTCTTCTAGCACTTGAGCACAATTTTACTTACCATCATTCTCACAAAAGATATTAAAAATATGAAGAGTATGAGACAAACTCAATTCCATTTTTCTTGTAGTTTTCTTTTGTATACTAAACTAGTGATAAAACAAGAAACAAAAAGATTTGATTGCAAGATCTAAGGATATACCTTCAAGCACTCACCTCCCCGGCAACGGCGCTAGAAAAGAGCTTGATGTCTACTACACAACCTTCTTCTTGTAGACGTTGTTGGGCCTGCAAGTGCACAGGTTTGTAGGACGGTAGCAAATTTCCCTCAAGTGGATGACCTAAGGTTTATCAATCTGTGGGAGGCGTAGGATGAAGATGGTCTCTCTCAAGCAACCCTGCAACCAAATAACAAAGAGTCTCTTGTGTTCCCAACACACCCAATACAATGGTAAATTGTATAGGTGCACTAGTTCGGCGAATAGATGGTGATACAAGTGCAATATGGATGGTAGATATGAGTATTTGTAATCTGAAATTATAAAAACAGCAAGGTAACTAATGATAAAAGTGAGCACAAACGGTATTGCAATGGTAGGAAACAAGTCCTAAGGTTCATACTTTCACTAGTGCAAGTTCTCTCAATAATAATAACATAGATAGATCATATAACAATCCCTCAACATGCAACAAAGAGTCACTCCAAAGCCACTAATAGCGGAGAACAAACGAAGAGATTATGCTAGGGTACGAAACCACCTCAAAGTTATTCTTTCGGATCAATCTACTCAGGAGTTCATACTAGAATAACACCTTAAGACACAAATCAACCAAAACCCTAATGTCACCTAGATACTCCATTATCACCTCAAGTATCCGTGGTCATGATTATACGATATGCATCACACAATCTTAGATTCATCTATTCAACCAACACAAAGTACTTCAAAGAGTGCCCCAAAGTTTCTACCGGAGAGTCAAGACGAAAACGTGTGCCAACCCCTATGCATAGGTTCATGGGCGGAACCCGCAAGTTGATCACCAAAACATACATCAAGTGGATCACGTGATATCCCATTGTCACCACAGATACGCACGGCAAGAAATACATCAAGTGTTCTCAAATCATTAAAGACTCAATCCGATAAGATAACTTCAAGAGGAAAACTCAATTCATCACAAGAGAGTAGAGGGGGAGAAACATCATAAGATCCAACTATAATAACAAAGCTCGCGATACATCAAGATCGTGCCATAGAGAGAGCACAAGAGAGAGAACATGAGAGAGAGATCAAACACATAGCTACTGGTACATACCCTCAGCCTCGAGGGTGAATTACTCCCTCCTTGTCATGGAGAGCACCGAGATGATGAGATGGCCACCGGTGATGGGATCCCCCCTCCGGCAGGGCGCCAGAACGGGCTCCCAATAGGTTTTTGGTGGCTACAGAGGCTTATGGCAGAGGAACTCCCAATCTATCTTCGTTGTCGTTGTTTTTAGGGTATGTGGACTTATATAGGTGAAAGAAGCCAGTCAGGGGGGGGTGATCAAGGGTCCCAGGAGACAGGGGGCGCGCCCAGTAGGAGGGGGCGCCCTCCTATCTCCTAGCCTACTCGAGGCTCTTCTGACGTGAACTCCAAGTCTCCCGGATCATATTCTTCCCAAAAATCACACTCCTAAAGGTTTCATTCCGTTTGGACTCCGTTTGATATTCCTTTTCTTCAAAATACCGAAACAGGCAATAAAACAGCAATATGGACTGGGCCTCCAGTTAGTAGGTTAGTCCCAAAAGTAATATAAAAGTGTATAATAAAGCCCGTAATCATTCAAAACAAATAATAAAATAGCATGAATGCTTCATAAATTATAGATACGTTGGAGACGTATCATTATGCAGCTGGCAAAAACTACAAGGACGATGTTTCTTCTGGATCTAATAGTTTGGCCAACCAAGATCCTGGACTGAGGCATTGCTATGATCTTGTAAGTGTGTCTCTCTCTCTTGTATTGTTCTGTGCCTGCCAGCGTGCTTTGCTAGGATTTTCGACCAATAATCCCTTTGTGTAGACAATGATTTCTACTATTGGCTGCTAAATTAGATATGTAGATGTCATACATGATACTACCTCGTACCTCCAATCCTAAATATAAGTCTTTCTAGAGATTCCACTATAGGCTACATACAGAGCAAAATGAGTGAATCTACACTCGAAAATGCATCTATATACATCTGTATGTGGTCCATACTAGAATCTCTACAAAGACATATATTTAGGAACAGGGGTAGTACATTACACAAAATCATAGGTGGCATGTAGGAATTCCAGTGCACTACATTTGGCTCCCTTAGAGTGCCTGCTAGTCCGGCATACAGAGTCATGGCTAGTTTATGGTACACACACAATCGTTAATTGGTGGTTTAAATATGCCAAGGGATATGCAATGTAGTATCATGTAGAGATGTCTGAAATTAGCCGTGTCAACTTGCAGATAGGGTTACACAATGAAAAAGTACAAGATGTATGTGGCAATTTCATGGAACATCGCAAAAAAGGAGAGGCAGTGGTGAGCCTATACAGTGTGCTATGGTACGTCACTCCTCCATTGCAATCATCGTGACATGTTATTTGTATGTCAGTTCTATTAGCCAAGTTTCTTAGGGACAATTATTACGAGTTATCCTAAGAAAATAAGCACCTGTGAATATAAGCTCCATGTAATAAGCCAACCAGTTCTTTTCATTGCGTTTACAGCTTATCTTTGGTATGATCAGTGGAAATTCTAGATTGCATTATATATTTTTCATTTTGCTGCCCATATGAAAACTAATTTGACTTGCAAACATCACAAATTGAACCCAGTGCAGTAATTAATATGATAGAAAAACAAACCATCACTATTTGCTCAAAATGCAAATACAAAGATACCATCTACTTGGCGCAACCTACTTTGGTCAATGTTTTCCATAGAGATCACATTGCCTAATTTAAACAAAGAACGCATGACCCACATTTAAATGAAGAACAATTATTTATTGAAATTCGATGGTCCAAGTGGTTGGTTATTATCATATAGTAGCATCACCTGAAAGCATCATATAGCAGCAGCAGCTCATAGCAACTCATCATACAGCAGCAGCAGTCTGCAATTCATCATATACCAGCAGCAGCTCATAGCAATTCATCATATAGCAGCAGCAGGAGCAGCTCATAGCAATTCATCATATAGCAGCAGCAGGAGCGGCTCATAGCAATTCATCATATAGCAGTAGTAGGAGTATCTCATAGCAATTCATCATATAGCAGCAGCAGGAGCAGCTCATAGAAATTCATCATATAGCAGCAGCGGCTCATAGCAATTCATCATATAGCAGTAGCAGCAACAGCTCATAGCAATTCATCATATAGCAGCAGCTCATAGCAATTCATCATATAGCAGCAGCAGGAGCAGCTCATAGCAATGCATCATATAGCAGCAGCAGAAGCAGCTCATAACAATTCATCGTATAGTGGATCAGAATGAAAATTTGGCAAAAAATCAGAGGAGATCCTCACCTTGTTGGATGAGCTCATCCTTCAACAACACCTCAAAGCCATGGCCTGGGAGGAGGGGAGGGGGAATAAGGTGCCTTCTACCGCAGTGTGGCATCAATCGTAGTTGTGCAGCGCCCGCCGGAGTAGTGCGTTGGACGAACCACAGTGGAGTAGCTGCTGGAGACCATGAGAATGAGGGGCGGCGCCAGAGGGAGGAGCAGCCAGGGAGTTTTGCCCCTACCCACCGGCCATGTAGCCTAGCTGGACATAGCATCGTCGAGGACCAAGCCAGATGGGACCAGTGGCGACGGCTCGCTGGAGGAACCCTAGTGCTGCAGGCAGGGGATCGAGGTAGAGGGAAAGGGGAGAGGAGATGCAAGCGGGCAGGGCAATGAACGCTTGCGTGTTTGTTTTTACTTGAGGGTCAGGTGTGACACGGGCTTCAGCAGTTGCATTTTGAGTGTAATATAGGTAGACAACAGAGTCATTTCACTATTCCCTTCCCCTTCAATTTTTAGTGAGGTTCTACCCGAAACACCCCCCTCCAAAGCGAAATTAGTTAAGCCCAAGCCAATAACTCAAAAATGACTTCTTTACATCTTTGATGACTTACTTTGACAATAAGCCCTGAAAAGGCGGAATCGAACTGGCCCTTAACCTGCAATTCAATTGTGCGTGCAATGATGAATCACGCCTGCCTGCTATAGTGTACATTTAGGCATCATCATACATGGCATAACCTAATACATGTGCATTCCATTGTACTCCTTCCGTTCGGAAATACTCGTCATTAAAATGGATGTATCTAGATGTATTTTAGTTCTAGATACATCCATTTTGATGACAAGTAATTCTGAACGGAGGGAGTAGAATCTGGAATATGCAATGTTTATGTTAGTTCATACGTTGCACATGATGTTTAAATGCCCCTTAAATCTGGTCAGTCAAGTGATGGTCTTTAAGCCTCCTTCTTTGCTTCTTTTCTTGATATGTAAGATTTTCTCACACATCTGTTCAATTGCTTGTTTGCATCAGCCAGCCATACTAGGACTGTTTTCTTTGATTACTTGTTGTTCTTGACCTAACACTCTAACAGAGCTTGTCAACAATTTAAACACTAAGGGTTGTTGTAGTGGGGCCTTGTCTAACTCATAGGTGACATAAAGGTTTGGTTGTACACTAAAGTAGGCTCTCCAAGAGTACCTAGAGATCCAGTTCGAAGGTATGCCTAGTTTTTACATAGTGCAGACATAGTAAATGCTCATTTCATTGTGTGCAAGTGCAAGAGATGCGGCATGTTTCATTATGTGGTGTTGTTTTGTTATAATCTCATCCTTTTGTGTTCACAGACTGGAAAGCATGCATATTTATCTTCCAAGGAGACGAGTAACTAGTTTGTGTCACCTTGCAGAGGGGGTGCAATGAAGATAAGATTGAGGATTTCCAAGTACAAGATGTTAGGAAGGAGCCTTGCAAGAGAAGTAGGAGCTGCGCTGAGCCTCTTCAACCTGTTAAAGTAAGTCACCGTATGCAACTCAACAGTTCAATTCCTTGTTTGTTTCACGCATAGTTAATTTGCTCTTTTCAATTGCTTTATTTGTCCTCAGTTAATGAGATGCCCAAAGAATCATACCTGATGTTGGGTACTTGTATAACTATTAGTTGACATAATTAAAGGCCTTACCATTTAACTACTCTACCGAAGTGTGCCTGAAGCGTTGAAGTCTATTAACCAACTATTATTGCATGAGGCTCACAATCTAGTTTATACTACACTAATGATTGCATAGTTTTGCCTGTTGTAGTATGTTTGTATGAAACCCTCTGCTGTTCATTATGCTCCCTAAGAATTTAATTGAGATACAGAATGGCCAACTGCTTGCTTACTTATACTCAACGTGCTGTCTAAATTTGTAACTTGTCTGTGTTTTCGATTGGGCCCCAACATCATGCTCCTCCGGTGAGCTAAGAGGGATTTCTGTATGCAGGCTGCACAAACTATCTTTTTTTATAATTTATAAAATATCACCTGCTTATGCTTCATGAAGTGTAGCATTATTGTTAGTCTTGTTTTGCCATGTAGTACAAAATAGTGTCTTGCTCGCTTCACTGTTGTAACTATATTTTTGCCCTAGTCATGTGTACTTACAGAAACATTTTAGGATGAAGTGACATCAACACAAAGATCTGCGAGCCGTGCGGCATGGTCGTTACTGAATTATTATGGACTGGAATTGGAATGTCCTGATGTTCTCGAGCATCAACTAGAGGTGGCAAGACAACGTGTACATGATTGTCAACGTATAATCAACAAGTTGAGACTGGACATGCAGGTATTAGATGCAGGAGTCAAAAAAATGAAACAAGATACTGAGGTAACCATGAAGGAATTGGAGATTTTGTAGACTGAAATTTGTGCTACTGAATCCGACCAATCCTATTTTCTGAAGAGATTATAGTTCAAATGGAGTTAAGTTGATGCGTGTCCATGATGTATGAGCTGTATTTGCCCAGTGTATGTAATTTGCTATTTGTGTATGCTTTATTATCACCTGTGCCGAACCATAATGCCCAGTGGGTATAATCGGCTGTAATTTATTTATTGTATAGTGTAGGATTATTCTACGTTTCTATGCCTTGGTCTCTTTGTTGTATAGTGTATGTTTTTTAGAGGTTATAGTATTGAGTAGGATAATTCTTTGAATATGTTAAATCGTTCAAACGGGGGCCAACTCGTCCAAACGTTGTAGTGACCATGGCCGTCCACTGGTTGTACGGTCCATGGGCCATGTATGGGCCGTCAGATCCATGGGCCTTCAATGGGCCGTCAGATTCATGGGCCTTCTACGTCTCGTAGGATCCATGGGCCTTCTACATCTCATAGGATCCATGGGCCATGTAATGGCCGACTCATTTATGGGTCTTGTACGGGCCTTTAATGGGCCGTAGATGGGCTAGGGTGGAAATTGTACGTTTTATGGGATGACCATAACGAGCCGTTAATAGGGCGTATTTGGTGATGCTATGAAAATGGCCCAATAGATTAACGGTCCACAAACGGGCCGACTGCAATGACAGGCTGAATTTGGCCCACAAGCAGAAAATGACAGTAACGGGCCGTAAGTAACCGAATGCTGCAAATGAGCCCAAGAATAAATGGGCCCTCAAAAGGCCGAAAGATAACTTGGGCTGGAAATGGCCCAACGGAATAATGGGCCGTTAATGGGTATAAAGTGATACACTGTTCATTACGAGCCAGTTTCACCACGGGCCGTTAATGGGTGTAAAGTGATACACTGTTCATTACGGGCCAGTTTCACCACAGGCCGTTAATGGGCGAAGAGTTACAAAGGGCCTCATATGGGCTGAAAGACATCATGGGCCATACATGGGCCAGAAGTGAAAATGGGCTGGAATCATATTGGATGGCCCAGATGACGCTATTGGGCCTAATTCAGATAGGGCGTAACGGGCCTTGGGTTAGCGGGCTGTAAATGGGCTATATGCGAACATGCCGTTAACATGCTTTCCATGGGCCGGCCCTCCACCTTTTGACCAAGTCAAACGGGCCGGCCTTTTCACAGGAATGGGCCTCTGTTGGGCCATGCCATGTGTCAAAGTATCATAGGCGCCTTCTGTCCAATGAGTGGATGACATCTATCCCAACGATGAACCGACACGTGTTTCCTCCAGCCAATGATGATTTTACACATGGAAATCCCCCATTGGTCGGGGCTGTTAACGGGTTATCGGATCCAAAACCCGACCCGATAGCTTAACAGCATTCCGTTACGGTGGATGACATGTGTCGGTCACCCTTGACGAAAGCACTTCTATGACGCGCGATTTATCGTCATGGAAGTGGACACTTCCATGATGATAATTTTGGTAATGTCATGGAACACTTCTACGACAGCACATGTATGACTATGTTGATTCTATCATAAAATCGTCATGGATGTACATGCATGACAAAAACGCGACCTACTGTGACAAACATGTATCATCACGGAAGTGTATTTTTTTGTAGTGAATCCAAAATCCCCAAATCTAAATTCTCTCACGCACTCGCCACCGACCGCTTGCTATCTAGAAGCCCGCATGATGACCACCTGCCATCTCCAGCACGCCATCACCGTGGTAGCAAGGTCCCTGCCCTATTTCCTTCATGCTCCCGCAGCCCCATTGCTTAGCCCCCAAACACTTCTAACCCTATCTTGTGCGCTGGAGTTCAGGGAGAGGCCAAGGCGCGATGGCAGACGCCGCCATCCCTCTCAGATTCGGGGCTGAGAGAGGGAGGGGGAGAGGTGGGTCAGCTATGAGAGAGAGAGAGAGAGCACTCGCACCCTCGCTCGTCACCTAGGCACCGCTACCGCTGCCGCTACGCCATGGGCTTCCTCCGGTCTGTGCATGCCGGTTCATTTGAAGAAGGATCTGGTCGTTGACTGCTACTGCTTCCCCTCCCCCGACAGTGAGTGTTCTACTCAGTCTCCTCCCCCTCTCCACCCCTCCCAATTGGTGCTTCCGGTTGTTGATTTGGTTGTTTTTCCTTTTTCCATTCAGATCAGCCATGACTTGGGATAAACTTCTATCCAGCAAGAAGTGCTTCAACTGGGAGCTCGAGCTCAAGCAAAATGTCAAAAACAGGGGCTTTATCTGCTAATGGGATATCCGACAATGTAGCTGGCTACTGCTCATGTGATTTCTGGATATGAGAGGATGAGCACTTGAGAAGAACAAGCTTGATGCTATGATTGCAAAAAAATTGCAGTACAGGTATTCCTTTTTAGTACTGTTGCAGCAAACCTTAATTGGCTACTTTTTTATGAACTGGTTGTGATTGATTTGTGAACTTTAGAGCTTATGAGTTGTAATTTGTGATTTCATAGGATTCTTGAAGGTCAATACAAGGCTATATTAAATGTATACACATATCTGTGCTTTGAGACGATGACAACCCTGAGAACTAGCTTCAGGTTCCATAAAAAGTCCAAATAATCATACTAATGTTTCAGATTTTTAGTTAAGCATTGTAGAATTCTTGCAAACATAGGAGTATATTTAATCTTCATCCTCGGAACCAGGTGAGAGTTGAGACACACCATACACAGGCTCTGCAAGCGGGTGGAAATAGACCTCTTCGTCGATGACTTCTACGAGGACGATATTGACCTAGAGGCTGGAGCTTTGCTACTCTTTCTCGCCAACAACAAGGTATCGTTTACTTTTTCTCGCCCCACATCCAATCCTTCCCCGTTCCTATCCCTCATGCTTATTTCTTGCTATAGGGCAACACACTACAAGTGTTTGTTAAATTGTTAGTCTCAATGCTCCAATTCTAGCAGAAGGATTTTTGGTAGGAAGACATAGCATCAATTAAGGATTTTCGGTAGGAAGAAATAGCATCACTCATGGTTGTATAGATTTACTGTTGTATTTCTGTACTTTTGCAAAATTAGTTCTATAAAGCTTGTAGATTATTTCAGTTCATAAGTGGTTTTACACTTAGGCTTGTATTAACTTAAAACTTATTTTCTCCATAATTTTGCAACATTAGTTCTTTAATACTTAGTATAGTTTTTCTGAAATCAAGATAAAATACATATATATATAGCCACCCCAGAGAAGAAAAACAAAGATAACTAGTGCAGTCTTTTCTTCAAAAATGACTTTCATGTGTCCGTTGGTGGATGTGTTGCTCCCAGTAATTCTGTGTATGGACATGCTAAATTGTTGCCTTGTGGCCAGATGATGCATATGCTCCTTTTCCATTTAATATACTTCCTCATATGCGGCTTGAGGAGATTGATACATGCTATATGGTGGGTCGTTGTGGCATTGACGCTTTATTATGTCTAACACATCACAAATTCTAATTAGAACATGCCCTATTTTTATAATACAAAAATCCCAGTTTGTTTTTGCCACTGATGCTTTATACAACTGTTATTTGACATTATCTCTATGAATGCATGAACTCACTAGTGACCCTTTTATCCTTTGTAGGAATGACATAAAAGAGGACCAGGAAGGAACCATGAAGATAGCAGTTTGCGTCAGTTAGACATTTTGTGTAATGGAGAAAAAACAATGTGTATTTTTGTTATCATTTTGCAAACCTATATGATGTCTTGTCAACTAGGTATTTTGCGTAATGGACCAAACAAGTCGGACATGCATCTATCATTTTGTAAACTAATCAGGTGTCTCGATGATTGGAACATAAATGTTTCCTCCTTTTAGTTAGTTACTTTTACCTATAAGAATATTCTTCTTTGGTTCTAGTTTAATATTTTCAGAGTACATGCAAGTTACTATAACTTGATTGGTATTGTGTTGCAATGAGATAATCAACTTGATTGATATTGTTTGGCAAGGCACACGCCAAATAATGACTGGGTATTAAACATATCTTGCTTAGCTAAACAAAATGCTATTGAACTGTTGGTCGGCAAAATATAACAACGTCCTACTGTTGGTCGGGAAAGGTTTATGGTAGGGCTGAGAGATAGTCGGTCGGCAAATGTACTACCGTCGGATTGTCGGTCGGGAAAGTTTATCATCAGACAGTCAGTCGGGAAAGGTTCATAGCACGGCCCATAGAAAGTTGGTCGGCAATGCTTTAGATAGCTGTCAAACAGTCGGTCAGGAAAGATATGTCGGTCGGGAAAAGGCTTTCCCGTCTGGACTTTCCCCAACAGACAAAATCGGTCGGCAATAGTCTTTCCCGACCGATTGTCTGTCGGTAGACGTTGTTTTCCCTACCGACTTGTCTGTTGAGGATGTAGTGTTGTGGTGTAGTGTATGTTGCACTATCATTATCAGTTTTGCATCTTTTAACATCAATATTATGAATATGTGTATCACTAGGATCAAGATTCAATAAACCATCAACATTGGGTGTATGACCATAGAAGGTTTTATTCATGTAAACAGAATAATAATTTATTCTCTGTCTTAGATGAATAATCGTATCGCAAAAAAACATGATATAATCATATTTATGCTCAACGCTAACACCAAATAACATTTATTTAGGTTCAACACTAATCTCGAAAGTATAGGGAGTGTCAGATGATGATCACATCAATCCTGGAACCACTTCCAACACACATCGTCACTTCACCCACAATTAGTCTCTATTTATTCTGTAACTCCTGTTTAGAGTTACTAATCTTAGCAACCGGACAAGTATCAAATACCCAGGGGCTACTATAAACACTACTAAGGTACACATCAATAACCTGTATATCAAATATACCCTTGTTCACTTTGCCATCCTTCTTATCCACCAAATATTCAGGGCATTTCGGCTTCCAGTGACCATTTCCTTTTGCAGTAGAAGCACTCAGCTTCAGGCTTTGGTCCAGCTTTGGGCTTTTTCACGGGAGTGACAACTTGCTTGCCATTCTACCTGAAGTTCTTTTTCTTTCCCATTGCCCTTTTCTTGAAACTAGTGGTCTTGTCAATCATCAACACTTGATGCTCTTTCTTGATTTCTACCTTCGTCAATTTCAGCATCACGAAGAGCTCGGGAATTGTTTTCGTCATCGCTTGCATACTATAGTTCATCACGAAGTTCCAGTAACTTGGTGATGGTGACTAGAGATCTCTGTCAATCATTATCTTATTTGGAAGATTAACTCCCACTTGATTGAAGCGATTGTAGTAACCAGATAATCTGAGCACATGCTCACTGCTTGAGCTATTCTCCTCCATCAGTTAGCTATAGAACTTGTTGGAGACTTCATATCTTTCAACTCGGGTATTTGCTTGAAATATTAACTTCAACTCCTGGAACATCTCATATGGTCCATGACGTTCAAAACATCTTTGAAATCCCGATTCTAAGCCGTAAAGCATGGTGCACTAAACTATCAAGTAGTCATCATATTAAGCTAGTCAAACGTTCATAACGTCTGCATCTGCTCCTGCAATAGTTTTGTCACCTAGCGGTGCATCAAGGACATAATTCTTCTGTGCGGCAATGAGGATAAACCTCAGATCACGGACCCAATCTGCATCATTGCTACTATCATCTTTCAACTTAGTTTTATCTAGGAACATATAAAAAATATAGGGAAGCTAAAACACGAGCTATTGATCTATAACATAATTTGCAAAATACTATCAGGACTAAGTTCATGATAAATTATAGTTCAATTAATCATACTACTTAAGAACTCCCACTTAGATAGACATTCCTCTAATCATCTAAGTGATCACGTGATCCAAAACAACTAAACCATGTCCGATCATCACATGAGATGGAGTAGTTTTCAATGGTGAACATCACTATGTTGATCATATCTACTATACGATTCACGCTCGACCTTTCGGTCTCAGTGTTCCGAGTCCATATCTGCATATGCTAGGCTCGTCAAGTTTAACCCGAGTATTCTGCGTGTGCAAAACTGGCTTGCACTCATTGTATGTGAACGTAGAGCTTATCACACCCGATTATCATGTGGTGTCTCGGCACGACGAACTGTAGCAACGGTGCATACTCAGGGAGAACACTTATACCTTGAAATTTAGTAAGGGATCATCTTATAATGCTACCGCCGTACTAAGCAAAATAAGATGCATAAAAGATAAACATCACATGCAATCAAAATATGTGACATGATATGGCCATCATCATCTTGTGCTCATGATCTCCATCACTGAAGCATCGTCATGATCTCCAACATCACCGGCGCGACACCTTGATCTTCATAGTAGCATCGTTGTCATCTCGCCAACTATTGTTAGTATGACTATTGCTAGCGCTTAGTGATAAAGTAAAACAATTACATGATGATTGCATTGCATACAATAAAGAGACAACCATGTGTCTCCTGCCAGTTGCAATAACTTTGTTACAAAACATGATCATCTCATACAATAATTTATATCACATCATGCCTTGACCATATCACATCACAGCAAGCCCTACAAAAACAAGTTAGACGTCCTATAATTTGTTGTTGCAAGTTTTACGTGGCTGCTACGGGCTTCTAGCAAGAACCGTTCTTACCTACGCATAAAAACCACAATGATTTTTCGTCAAGTGTGCTATTTTAACCTTCAACAAGGACCGGGCGTAGCCACACTCGATTCAACTAAAGTTGGAGAAACAGACACTCACTAGCCACCTGTGTGCGAAGCACATCGATAGAACCAGTCTGCGTAAGCGTAAGTGTTGGGGATATAACTATTTGTTAAACCGCCCAGAAGGGGCCGGGTTACCCAAAGAAGACTCATCATTAGGATGGCGGTTCAATAAAGGGCCTAAAGCCCACCAGCTACTGGAGGCCCATTGTAGTAAACCGCCACAATGGCGTGACTTGTATTGTAAGGTAGATTTAACTAGTCACCGAGCCGGGCACTGTTTATGAGCCGGCCGGGACTCTGTAAGCCGCAGGGCGCCAACCCGTGTATATAAGGGGGCGACCCACTCGTGGCTAAGGACAGGAAACAACTCGTCGAGAACCGGGCATAGCGTATCTCGCTCCGTGGTCATCGAAACATCAAGCAATACCAACCAATATAGACGTAGGCCTTACCTTCATCGTAAGGGGCCGAACTAGTATAAACCTCTCGTGTCTCTTGTCCCGATTAAACCCTTCAAGCTTCCTAGTTGCGATGGCTCCGCGATTAAGTCCTTCCACTAGGACATCTGATGTGACAATTCCACGACAGTTGGCACCCACCGTGGGGCCAGCGCATGGTGGATTTGAGTTCTTGAAGGACAACTTCGAAGGGCACAAGGGATACGCTGTGGGACGGATGACAAAGAGTCGTCGCGGCAAGATCTACATCGACGACGAAGGCTGGGGCCCTGACGCCGGCTCAATTGAGTACGGGTATCGGGCCCCCTTCGGAGGAATCCACGTCTTCATCGCCCGGATTGGTGAGCCGGGACCTGAGCCGGGACCTGAGCCGGACAACTGCACCGACCTCGTCGAGACGGCTCAGCGTGCAAAACCCGCCCGAGTTCAACCCGGCATGAAGCGTGTCTTTGTGGGCTGCGTCCATGGAGAAGAGCTTTCTGAAGGACCTGAATATGGTGGTGAGACGGCCGTCCCCTCTGACGGTGATTCCTCCGCCAGTTCAACAGATTCGCTATATCAAGTGCAAGATGGCGTGCTTGGGGGCTGTTCCGATGGCTTTAGTATTCCGGACCCCTGTGAGCCGCAAATTGGGCAGGAGTCTTCATGGCTGGGACTCAACCCGGCCAAAACTCTATAGCCGCTGCTGCAATTACGTCCGGGATAGGAGCGGCCGGGGCAGGAGGCTCTGTGCGCCCGCCGGCTCAAGTGCTGATAGATCTCATGGATAAGCTTACGGGCCTGTTAACCGCCATGGTTATCCCCGCGAATAAAGATGAGCATGATGCAGAGGTGGCGCAGGTACGCGAGGAAATAGCTCGGGCCAAGGAGACCTTAGCAGCTGAGGATACCAGATTGGCCATGGAACAGGCGGCTTTGGATGCACCAGCGCAGCAGCTCCAGTCAGAGGCTTTCCAGCTTACGATGAGCCTGAACGCGTCCAATGAGGTGATGAGAAGGAGGCACCAGAAAACTCAGTCCCGTCTGCCTCCGACTTATGACCCTAGGGTTCTGTTTGCTACACCCGGAGCTGGCCCAAGTAACCCGCCAGATGCAAATCAGTTTATGACAGCCGGAACAGGAGGACCGGCTTAGCCTCGGGAGATGGTACCTCCTCATGGAAACATGGCGCCGCCTTGTTATGTGCCGATACCGCCGGGTCACTTTTCCAACCCCATGGAGAACTTAATCGCAGCATCAGCGCGTATGGCGGCTCTCCTAGTGGATGGTGATGATCCAACAGCGGTGGAGACCCGAAGAATCAGGGAACTTGTCCAGACGGCCCTGGCTCAGCAAGAGACTTATTCTTATAGCCGGGACATGATTCATTCAACTCCTCCGCCTTGGTTAGCACCGCCTCACCAAAACCGGAGTCCGAGTTACAGCAGGCACATGGAGTCAGAAGCTTTATCAAGAAACGCCCAGCGCCGGAACTAGCCCGTCGGCTATAACCCGGAACAAGATCGGGTACGTCAGGAGAACGAGTGGGCGGCTCAGCTAGCGGCTCAACAAATGGCTCATCGAGATTTCCCAGAGTATCCAATGGCTTCCGTTGAGACGGGAGTGGCCACTAGAATCGACGGAGTTCCTTGTTTGGTGCCGGGTCTACATAATGTACGCCTTCCGAAGGACTTCAAGGGACCTCGAAAGGTGCCGAATTACACAGCCGACTTACAGCCTGGAGCGTGGATCGAGAGCTATGAGATGGCCATGGAGCTATTGGAGGTCAGCGATGCAGCAATGGATAAGTACTTCACCATGATGTTAGATGGAACAGCCTGGTCCTGGTTAAAGGGTTTGCCCCCCAATTCCATTGATTCGTGGGCAGAGCTAAAGGCCCGTTTCATCCAGAACTTCAAGGACACTTGTAAGCAATCCATGTCGATCATGGATTTAACAAATTGCAAGCAGGAGGAGGGTGAGTCCATGACTCACTGGGTGCGCCGGGTTAAGGAGATAATACATTCATCTGACAAGATGGATGCTGGCTCTGCAGTCCTTATGTTGGAAAAGAATTGCCGCTTTGAGCCACTGAGGCAGAAGCTGGGGCGCCTTAAGCGTGATTGCAATGATATGGGTATGCTGATGGCCGCTTTAGTCAAATACGCCGATTCTGATAGTACCAAGGATCCTGCATCTGATGAGGAGAAGACAGGGGAGGAAAGGAACAATGGCAAGGGAAAGGGACAGCAGCATAACCTGGCGAATCAAGGGGGCAACAAGCGTAAAACCGAGGGTAACCCGGAGTTTGTAGCCAATGCCAATGTGCAGGATAACAATAAGAGGCGTAAGGGCAAGCCGCCCCGTTATGGCGGGTCAGGCCCATCTCTTGAGCAGCTACTCAATGAGCCATGCCCAAAACACGGCACCCGGGAACAGCCCGCCACCCACTTATGGAAAGATTGTGCGATCATGAAGGCTTTTAAGAATCCTAACACATTTGGTGGTAATCATGGGTCGGGAGGCGGCTCAGGAGCTGGCGGTTTCCATGGCCCGGGTGGCGGTTCAGGTTCCGGTTTTCAGGGACATCAGGGCGGTCATAACCAACAGCAATCTGGTCAAGGCGAACAATAGCAGCAGCAATCGGGTTATCAAAGCCATCCGAAGCAGTTGAATAGTGGGCAGTATCATGTGTTTACCACTATCTTGTGCAAACGTGACCAGAAGGTTCATAAGAGGGCTGTAAATTCTATTGAGCCGGCGGTTCCTCGTTATTTGAGATGGTCAGAACAGCCCATTGTGTGGAGCAGGGAAGATCACCCCATCCGGGTTGATAATCCGGGTCAGTTAGCCTTGGTGGTAGCACCTCAGGTTGGTGGCTATAAATTCACTAAGGTACTCATGGATGGAGGTAGCAGCATCAATATCCTCTATTATGTGACCTTCCAACGCATGGGGTTAACTGATAAGAATTTGAAGGCATCCAACACCGTTTTTCATGGAGTGGTCCCTGGAAAGTCGGCGTACCCAGTTGGCAAGATCGAACTGGAAGTGGCCTTTGGGGACGAGTATGACTCCAGAGCTGAAAAATTAACCTTTGAAGTGGTCAAAATCAGGAGTCCATATCATGCTCTGTTTGGACGGCCGGCTTATGCCAAATTCATGGCACAGCCGAGCTATGTTTACTTACAGCTTAAGATGCCGAGTCACAAAGGTACCATCACCGTGCATGGAAGTCGGAAGGTAGCTCTGGAATGTGAGGAGGGCGACACGGCTTATGCTGAGTCTGTTTGTGCAGCAGAGGAGCTGAAGTTTTATCAAAACAACATTGACCCTGCAGATATGACCTCTCTGAAAAAGCCAACCACCGAGCATGACCCGGCGATGAAGTTTAAATCGGCTGCTGAAACCAAGCTTGTGGATTTCAACCCGGGTGATTCGTCTAAACAGTTCAGCATCAGTGCCAAGTTGGATCCGAAATAGGAAAGTGCGCTCATCGAGTTCATCCGTGAGAACCGGGACATCTTTGCATGGAAACCTTCTGACATGCCAGGTGTACCGAGAGAACTCGCTGAGCACACCCTTAATATTGATCCAAAGTATAAGCCAGTCAGGCAGTTTCTTCGACGATTCAACGAAGAGAGGCGGCAAGCTATTGGAGAGGAAGTCGCCCGGCTCTTGGCCGCCGGGTTTATTGTTGAAGTCTTTCACCCGGAGTGGTTGGCTAACCCGGTGCTCGTGCTCAAGAAGAACTTAAATAAGGCTTGTCCGGCTGATCCCTTTGCTCCCCCCCGTATTGATCAGATCATTGATGCTACGGTGGGTTGTGAGCATTTAAGCTTTTTGGATGCTTACTCTGGTTATCATCAGATCAAGATGGCAGTTAAGGACCAGGAGAAGACGGCTTTCATCACTCCGTTTGGAGCCTTCTGCTATGTATCTATGCCATTTGGGCTCAAGAGTGCTCAGGCGACTTATCAGCAATGTGTACAGAACTATCTCCACGATCAAATTGGGCGCAATGTTCATGCTTATGTGGATGATATTGTGGTGAAGTCCAGAGAGAAGGAAACCTTGATATCTGACCTGAAGGAGACCTTTGATAATCTTCGGGTTTATAAAATGATGCTTAACCTGGAAAAGTGTGTATTTGGTGTACTTGCGGGAAAACTCTTGGGTTTCTTGGTTTCAAACAGAGGCATCGAAGCTAATCCAGAGAATATCAAGGCAATCACCTCTTTGGCTAAACCGGCGTGCATCAATGATGTTCAGCGATTGGCGGGTCGTGTTGCTGCTTTAAGCCGGTTCATAAGCCGGTTAGGGGAGAAGGCCTTGCCGTTGTATCAGATGATGAAGAAAATAGACACCTTTGTCTGGAGTGATGCTGCTAACACTGCCTTTGAAGATTTAAAGAGACAGTTGTCTGAGCCACCGGTTCTTGCGGCTCCCATTGATAGAGAGCCACTGTTGTTATACGTGGCTACTAACTCGCGGGCCGTCAGTGTCACCAACATGGTGGAGCGTAAGGAGGCAGGCAAGGAGCACCCGGTTCAACGGCCTGTTTACTATGTCAGCGAGGTGCTCATTGAGTCTAAACAAAGATATCCACATTGGCAGAAACTTGTTTATGGTGTGTTCATGGCAAACCGGAAGCTGAAGCAGTACTTCCAAAGTCATCCTATAATGGTGGTAAGTTCAGCCCCTTTGGGAGACATCATTCAGAACAGGGAGGCCACAGGACGAATCGCCAAGTGGGCTATTGAGCTTGGGCCCTATGGTTTGAAGTATATGCCTCGTACTGCTATTAAATCCCAAGCCTTGGTGGACTTTATCAATGATTGGACAGAGTTGCAGGCACCTGAGGAGAAGCCAGATAATACATATTGGACTATTCACTTTGATGGGTCCAGGCAGTTAGAAGGCTCAGGGGCTGGAGTTGTTTTAACTTCCCCTCGAGGTGACAAATTTCGTTATGTGCTCTGGCTCATGTTTCCCTGTACTAACAATGCAGCTGAGTACGAGGCCTTGCTCCATGGTCTCCGGATGGCCAAAGAGATGAATTTGAGCCGGCTACGGTGCTTGGGCGACTCAGATCTTGTGGTTCAACTGGTCTCAGGCAAGTGGGATTCTAAGGATCCCCTTATGGCGGCTTACCGTCGTGAAGTAGATGTTGTGGCTGGGCACTTCAAAGGGTATCAAGTGGAGCACATTGATAGAAGGAAGAATGAGGCGGCTGATGCGTTAAGCCGGTTGGGATCTCAGCGTAAGCCGGTGCCGCCTAACACCTTTCTTGACGTGTTGCATAATCCTTCTGTCAAGGTACCTAAAGAGGAAGAGCTAGCTGTGCCAGACCCGGAGGCACAGTTGGTGGCCGCGCTTCATGTCATCCCGGATTGGACATTGCCATACTTGGCTTATATGACCAGGGGAGATTTGCCTGAGGATGAGACCTTGGCGAGACAAATTGTCAGGCGGTCCAAATCCATGACAATTGTTAATAGCGAGTTACATCACCTCAGTGTCATAGGGGCGTTCCAGCGTTGTGTGTCGCCTGCGGAGGGTCAATAGATACTTCGAGAGATCCATGAAGGAGATTGTGGTCATCATGCCGGCTCAAAATCTCTTGTGGCTAAAGCTTTCCGTCATGGTTTTTATTGGCTGACGGCTCATGCTGATGCAGAGGATCTTGTTAGCAAATGTGATGGGTGTCAAAAATTCTCACGATGAGCTCATGTGCCGGCTCAAGAATTGAGGATGATTCCAATTACTTGGCCGTTCGCAGTCTGGGGGCTTGACATGGTGGGACCTTTCAAGAGGTCTAAGGATAAAAAGACACACCTCCTGGTGGCAGTGGATAAATTTACAAAGTGGATTGAGGCACAGCCGGTCAGTCGGTGTGATGCAGCCACAACAGTGCAGTTCATCAAAAAGGTGATCTTTCATTTTGGTTTTCCACATAGCATCATAACCGATAATGGCACTAATCTCTCCAAGGGTGCCATGGAAGAGTTCTGTCAACGAGAGCATATCCGGCTTGATGTTTCGGCTGTTGCTCATCCTCAATCCAATGGTCAAGCAGAAAGAGCTAATCAGGAGATCTTGAGAGGTATCAAACCACGGCTCTTGGTCCCCTTACATCAGACTCTGGGTTGTTGGGTGGAGGAGTTACCCTCTGTGCTGTGGAGCATTAACACTACGCCTAATAGATCCACGGGTTATACACCTTTCTTCATGGTCTATGGAGCAGAGGCAGTCCTGCCAAGTGATATCTGGCACGATTCACCCCGTGTGGCGGCTTATGTTGAGGCTGATAATGAAAAAGATCGTCAGGAAGCACTTGACTTGTTGGATGAGGAGCGAGACTTGGCAATAGCCCGCTCAGTGATTTACCAGCAAGACCTTCGTCGCTATCACAGCCGTCGGGTCAGAAGCAGAACCTTTCAGGAAGGCGACTTAGTGCTCCGGCTCATCCAGGATCAGTCTGATATGCACAAGCTATCCCCTCCTTGGGAAGGACCCTTTGTGGTCAGCAAGAATCTGAACAATGGGTCGTACTACCTCATTGATATTCAAGAGCACAAATACTCACGTAAGTCGGAGGAGGAGACCCGCCGGCCGTGGAATATAGCCCATCTTCGGCCTTACTATACTTAAGCCACCGTCTCTCAAGATGTATATATTCCGACGATGTATATATTATAAAGTAATAAAGCAGGACCTCTGTCCTTTTTTCTTTACCCTCAAAATTCTATGTCTTTCTTGTCAGATGGTGGAAACAACCAACATGGACTGGATCATATCTGAATCCGGCTTTTCCTTTGGTCTGGCTTATGATCATATCTGAATCTAGCCATGATCACTTGGGGGCTTCCTGTTCAAACATAGGTCATATTCGAACCAAAGAGAACATAGCTATCGATACCCACCTGATTGGCATACTGCCAAACCCACTGGGGGCTTCTTGATCATATTTTGAATCATAGCTTAACCTTGTTGGGTCTGATGTGGATCGTATTCGAATCAGCGTCATTAAACAACTTTATGGTCACATGGGGGCTTCCTGTTCAAACATAGGTCGTATTCGAACCAAAGAGAACATAGCTGTCGATACCCACTTGATTGGCATCGCCAAAGCCACTGGGGGCTATATGATCGTATCCGAATCTTAGCTTAACCCCTTTGGAACAGTTTTACTGATCGTATTCGAATCAGAAGCCTTTGAATGTTGTTATTCATTATACTTTATAAGTTTGAATTACTTGGCTATCTTGAGACCTCCTTGAAAGCACTATGAGATGGTTTTTTGTTATTCCGGCTTAATATTGATCACCCCAGGTTATTAAGTGTCGGGTGACATTATATGTTCCTACCTTCAGAAGTTGAGTTTATCAGCATGATGTAGGTCACATAAACAGGCGAGGTCATCAAAAGGATCGCAGGCAAGATAAGGCCAGCAATTTTGACATCAAGGAGATAAAAAGATCAATATAAGCTAGAAGTATATATAGCAATGGCGGCTTATGAAAGTGTTAAAGCGCCATAAATATGCGCGAAGGCATGACAAAATCGAAGAGGTTTTTTCTGCCCTATTACAAGACTCCCCGAGTCTGAATAATGAAACATTGTTTTGAAGAGTCATAGACGCCTGGCGATTCACTCCTTTGGCGGGCTTGAGTGCTCCGGGTCATCCTTCTCCGCTTCTCCGTCGGCTGCTTTGTCCTGGAAAGTTGACGAGGCCCAGTCAATGCCGCTCAAAGCTTCAAACTCAGCTTCATCATCTATTAACCCGGCTGGGTCCACTTCAGGGGCGAAAGTATGCTTACGAATTGGAGGGATCAGGCTGACTTGGTCATATGGAGTGTTTGGAATTCTCCGGTTCTCACTATCATAACCCGACGAATATTTGGTAAGGTCAGTGTCATTCCCAATGAGGGTCGCCACGGGACGTATGACTTTGACACAGGCGGTGAAATCTTGATCATCAAAAACGGTACCATCCTCTTTCAAACTCGGGTATCTGAAAGCACAAGTGCTCCCTAGGTGGTTTTGGTAATTAATGAATACATATCTCTTGTTGGACTAACACTTCTATCTAGTATGTTTCAGATAAGTTCAACAATGGAGTGGCATGGACTAAAGGATGTGGGAACTCCTTCAAGATGCTAAGGACAAAGGATTGGCTCAAGCTTCAAGCTCAAGACTCTTCATTTTACATTTTAGTGATCCAAGATCACATTGAGTCTACAGGAAAAGCCAATACTATCAAGGAGGAATGAGGTGTTGCTTAATGAGCCTCTTGCTTCAAAGTGCTTCGTGATATGCTCCAAATACCCTCAACTACTTTCCCACTTCCACACATATGTCCTAAACCTAAAGTCAAACTCGGCCCCACTGATTCTTTCTATCCGGCGCCATCGAGTTTGGATGTCTTAGCCACTGCCACAAACCCTAGGCAAATCGGTCTCACCGATAGGGATCTCGGTCTCACCGAGATGTGATTGTAATCTCTTTGTGTATGTCCATTATCAAAATCGGTCTCACCGAGTTTGAGCAATCGGTACTACCGGGATTACAATGCAAACTCTCTGGTTAACTTATTATCAAAATTGGTCCCACCGAGTTTGATAATCGGTCAAACCGAGTTTGCCTGACCAACTCTCTGGAAAGCTTATTACCAAAATCGGTCCCACCGAGTTTGTGTAATCGGTCTTACCGAGATTACGTTATGCCCTAACCCTAACCGAATTGGTCCCACCGAGTTGCATTCTGGTCCCACCAAAAACCCTAACGGTCACATTATTTGCTAAATCGGTCTGACCGAGTTTAACGATTCGGTCCCACCGAGTTTGGTAGATTGTGTGTAACGGTTAGATTTTGTGTGGAGGCTATATATACCCCTCCACCTCCTCTTCATTCGTGGAGAGAGCCATCAGACTGAACCTACACTTCCAGCATCCTATTTCTGAGAGAGAACTACCTACTCATGTGTTGAGGCCAAGATATTCCATTCCTACCATATGAATCTTGATCTCTAGCCTTCCCCAAGTTGCTTTCCACTCAAACCCTCTTTCCACTAGATCCAAATCCTATGAGAGAGAGTTGAGTGTTGGGGAGACTATCATTTGAAGCACAAGAGCAAGGAGTTCATCATCAACGCACCATTTGTTACTTCTTGGAGAGTGGTGTCTCCTAGATTTGCTAGGTGTCACTTGGGAGCCTCCGACAAAGATTGTGGAGTTGAACCAAGGAGTTTGTAAGGGCAAGGAGATCGCCTACTTCGTGAAGATCTACCGCTAGTGAGGCAAGTCCTTCTGGGCGACGGCCATGGTGGGATAGACAAGGTTGCTTCTTCATGGACCCTTCGTGGGTGGATCCCTCCGTGGACTCGCGCAACCGTTACCCTTCGTGGGTTGAAGTCTCCATCAACTTGGATGTACGATAGCACCACCTATCAGAACCATGCCAAAAACATCCGTGTCTCCAATTGCGTTTGAATCCTCCAATCCCTTCCCTTTACATTCTTGCAAGTTGCATGCTTTACTTTCCGCTGCTCATATACTCTTTGCATGCTTGCTTGATATGTGTTGTGAATGTTAAACTTGTGCCTAAACTCCACTTAAACTTTAAAGAAACTTAAAAACTGCAACTTTGGTACTTAGTGTCTAATCACCCCCCTCTAGACACCTCTTCTCAAGGTCCTACAAGTGGTATCAGAGCATTGGTCTCCATTGCCTTGGTTTAATCACCATTGGAGGAAGATGGATGAGTCTACTTTGGGGAGTCTTAGACATAGAGTGCCTATACTTGATGGAGAATATTTTCATGAGTGGAAAAATGAGATGCTTGTAATTTTCAATCAATATAATTTGAACAAGTACATTGCTAGTCCTTGTGCACCTTATGTTGATCCTATGCATCCTACCCTTGATGAGTCTATTGACATGATTAGGAATGTTAGAATTGTTAATCTTATCACTAGAGGCTTACGTAGAAACTTGATTATAAAACTGCCTACGCTTGAGTGTGCCTACACTATATGGAAATTTCTCGAGGAACGATTTCCTGATTATTCTTTGAAAAATCTTGATGAAATTCTCCATAAGTCTATTGCTTTGAGTAAGATTAATACTAGTGATCCTATGTTTAGTGATCGTCTATTTGAGCTTACGAGCCTCATGCGTGCCAAAGGAAACGTTGGTATTATTAGTGATATTATTTCCGAAGCTATAAAAATTCATAGACAAGATCATTGTCAAAATCACTCTAACGAATCACCCTCTCTAGGATTTGATCCACCACATGACGATGTTGAACATGAATACTATGATGAGGATGATGATAGTGACTTCGATCTTGATGATGCAATGAGACATTTTGGTCTTATGGCAAATCTTCGGGGATATATGTCAGGAGGAAAGGAATGGGTTCTTGATAGTGGATGTACCGATCACATGACCGGAGATAAAGACATGTTTCGTGAGCTTGCTAATAATGATAGTCCTCGAAAGTATGTCACTTTCGGTGACAACTCAAAGGGTAAGGTGGTTGGCCTCGGTAAGGTGGCCATATCACATGATAGCTCCATACAAAATGTTATGCTCGTTGAATCTCTTGGTTACAACTTACTTTCAGTATCTAGACTTGCTGATTTCGGTTTCAATGTTCTATTTACTGAAGTAGATTGCCAAGTGTTTCGTCGAGATAATCATAAAATGGTCTTTACTGGTGTGCGTAGAGGTGATCTATACATTGTTGATTTCACTAAAAAGGCTCAACCTAAAACTTGCTTCATTGCTAAATCCTCAAAAGGCTGGTTATGGCATAGACGATTAGGTCATGTTGGTACGCGAAACCTTGACAAGCTTATTAAGGGGAATCATATCCTTGGAGTTAATGATGTCATATTTTATAAGGATAGACTTTGCAGTGCTTGTCAAGCAGGTAAACAGGTTGGAGGAAGGCATCCCGTGAAGAACATCATGACCAAGAAGAGGCCACTCGAGCTACTTCACATGGATCTCTTTCGTCCCAACTCTTACAAGAGTCTCGGTGGAAATTCTTTTGGTCTAGTTATAGTTGATGATTTTTCCAGATTTACGTGGGTGTTCTTTCTCGATGATAAATCGCAGGTCCAAAAGATCTTCAAAAACTTCGCTAGGAAGGCCCAAAACTAATTTGAAGTGAAGATCAAGAAGGTTCGCAGCGACAACGGAACGGAGTTCAAGAACGCAAATGTGGACACCTTTCTTGACGAAGAAGGGATTTCACACGAGTTCCTGGCTACGTACACACCTCAACAAAATGGAGTTGTTGAGAGGAAGAACCGGACGCTCATCGAAATGGCGAGAACGATGCTTGATGAGTACAAGACGCCGAAGCACTTTTGGGCAGAAGCGGTTGAGACAGCTTGTCATGCAACAAATCGCTTGTATCTTCACAAGCTACTCGGCAAGACCGCATACGAGCTCCTCACCGGTAACAAACCCCAAGTTGGATACTTTCGAGTATTCGGTTCAAAGTGCTACATTCTTGATAAGCATCGTCGTTCTAAATTTGCTCCTAAGTCTCATGAAGGTTTCCTACTAGGTTATGGCTCAAACTCTCACACTTACCGTGTCTACAACAAGTTCACCCAAAAGGTTGAAGAGACGGTAGATGTGAAGTTTGATGAATCTAACGGCTCGCAAGTAGAGCAATTGCCAAATGATGTAGGAGACAAAGATCCTTCGGAAGCAATCCAAGACTTGTCTATTGGCAAGGTCTATCCAACGGAGGTGAAGGAGAGTACCTCGTCTGTCCAAGTGGAAGCTTCTACTTCAAGACAAGGTGAACCAAGAGTTGACACGGAAGCATCCACAAGTGGGACACACCAAGATGAAGGAAACGAGGAAGTGCATCAAGAACGTCAACAACCTCCTTCTCCACCACGACAAGAGAACGACAACGCCAACAATGAAGAAGGCCAAGAAGAAGAACAAGATGAAGAAGATGTTCAACGAAGATCAAAGCAAAAGCTTTCACGAGTTCGAGCAAGAATTGCTAAAGACCATCCCGTAGAGCAAATCTACAATGATATTCAAACCGGGAGAATCACTCGCTCTAAAACTCGTTTAGCTAACTTTTGTGAAAACTATTCTTTCATCTCTAGCATTGAACCTATGAAGGTCGAAGAAGCATTGGAAGATCCGGATTGGATAAATGCTATGCATGAAGAGCTACATGTTGGGGAACGTTGCAGAAAATTAAAATTTTTCCTACGGTTTCACCAAGATCCATCTATGAGTTCATCTAAGCAATGAGTCAAGGGAGTGAGTTTGCATCTACATACCACTTGTAGATCGCGTACGGAAGCGTTAGATGGAGCGGTGATGATGGAGTTGTACTCGCCGTGATTCAGATCACCGGAGATCCTAGCGCCGAACGGACGGCACCTCCACGTTCAACACACGTACGGTGCGTGTGACGTCTCCTCCTTCTTAATCCAGCAAGGGGGGAGGAGAGGTTGATGATGATGGCTCCAGCAGCAGCACAACGGCGTGGTGGTGGTGGAACAACAGCACTCCGGCAGGGCTTCGCCAAGCACGTGACGGAGGAGGAAGAGGTGTATCAGGGGGAGGGGGCGCCAGGACTTCAGGGTGCGGCTGTACCTCTCCCCCCTCCCTTTATATAGGCCCCCAGGGGGGGGGCGCCGGCCCTGGGAGATTCAATCTCCCAAGGGGGCGGCGGCCAAGGGGGAGGAGTGCCCCCCAAGGCATGTGGTGCGCCCCCCCCCCCCACCCTAGGGTTTCAACCCTAGGCGCAGGGGGTGGGCCTAGGGGGGCGCACCAGCCCACTATGGGCTGGCTCCCCTCCCACTTCAGCCCACGGGGCCCTCCGGGATGGGTGGCCCCACCCGGTGGACCCCCGGGACCCTTCCGGTGGTCCCGGTACAATACCGGGTGACCCCGAAACTTTCCCGATGGCCGAAATACCACTTCCTATATATAATTCTTTACCTCCGGACCATTCCGAAACTCCTTGTGACGTCCGGGATCTCATCTGGGACTCCGAACAACATTCGGTATACTGCATACTCATATTCATACAACCCTAGCGTCACCGAACCTTAAGTGTGTAGACCCTACGGGTTCGGGAAACACGTAGACATGACCGAGACGGCTCTCGGGCAATAACCAACAGCGGGATCTGGATACCCATGTTGGCTCCCACATGCTCCTCGATGATCTCATCGGATGAACCGCGATGTCGAGGATTCGAACAACCCCGTATACAATTCCCTTTGTCATTCGGTACGTTACATGCCCGAGACTCGATCATCGGTATCCCAATACCTCCTTCAGTCTCGTTACCGGCAAGTCACTTTACTCGTATCGTAATGCATGATCCCGTGACCAAACACTTGGTCACTTTGAGCTCATTGTGATGATGCATTACCGAGTGGGCCCAGAGATACCTCTCCGTCATACGGAGTGACAAATCCCAGTCTCGATCCATGTCAACCCAACAGACACTTTCGGAGATACCTGTAGTGCACCTTTATAGTCACCCAGTTACGTTGTGACGTTTGGTACACCCAAAGCACTCTTACGGTATTCGGGAGTTACACGATCTCATGGTCTAAGGAAGAGATACTTGACATTGGAAAAGCTCTAGCAAAACGAACTACACGATCTTGTGCTATGCTTAGGATTGGGTCTCGTCCATCACATCATTCTCCTAATGATGTGATCCCGTTGTGAATGACATCTAATGTCCATAGTCAGGAAACCATGACTATCTGTCGACCAACGAGCTAGTCAACTAGAGGCTCACTAGGGACATGTTATGATCTATGTATTCACACGTGTATTACGATTTCCGGATAATACAGTTATAGCATGAATAAAAGACAATTATCATGAACAAGGAAATATAATAATAATCCTTTTATTATTGCCTCTAGGGCATATTTCCAATAGTCTCCCACTTGCACTAGAGTCAATAATCTAGTTACATTGTGATGAATCGAACACCCATAGAGTAGTGGTGTTGATCATGTTTTGCTCGCGAGAGAGGTTTAGTCAACGGATCTGCGACATTCAGATCTGTATGTACTTTGCAAATATCTATGTCTCCATCTTGAACATTTTCGCGGATGGAGTTGAAACGACGCTTGATGTGCCTGGTCTTCTTGTGAAACCTGGGCTCCTTGGCAAGGGCAATAGCTCCAGTGTTTTCACAGAAGAGTTTGATCGGCACCTTCGCATTGGGTATGACTCCTAGGTCGGTGATGAACTCCTTCACCCAAATAGCTTCATGCGCTGCCTCCGAGGCTGCCATGTACTCCGCTTCACATGTAGATCCTGCCACGACGCTCTGCTTGCAGCTGCACCAGCTTACTGCTCCACCATTCAACATATACACGTATCCGGTTTGTGACTTAGAGTCATCCAGATCTGTGTCGAAGCTAGCGTCGACGTAACCCTTTACGACGAGCTCTTCGTCACCTCCATAAATGAGAAACATGTCCTTTGTCCTTTTCAGGTACTTCAGGATATTCTTGACCGCTGTCCAGTGTTCCTTGCCGGGATTACTTTGGTACCTCCCTACCAAACTTACGGCAAGGTTTACATCAGGTCTGGTACATAGCATGGCATACATAATAGATCCTATGGCTGAGGCATAGGGGATGACGCTCATCTCTTCTTTATCTTTTGCCGTGGTCGGGCATTGAGCCGAGCTCAATCTCACACCTTGCAATACAGGCAAGAACCCTTTCTTGGACTGATCCATTTTGAACTTCTTCAAAATCTTATCAAGGTATGTGCTCTGTGAAAGACCTATGAGGCGTCTCGATCTATCCCTATAGATCTTGATGCCTAATATGTAAGCAGCTTCTCCAAGGTCCTTCATTGAAAAACACTTATTCAAGTAGGCCTTAATGCTGTCCAAGAATTCTATATCATTTCTCATCAAAAGTATGTCATCTACATATAATATGAGAAATGCTACAGAGCTCCCACTCACTTTCTTGTAAACGCAGGCTTCTCCATAAGTCTGCATAAACCCAAACGCTTTGATCATCTCATCAAAGCGAATGTTCCAACTCCGAGATGCTTGCACCAGCCCATAAATGGATTGCTGGAGCTTGCATACTTTGTTGGCGTTCTTAGGATCGACAAAACCTTCCGGCTGCATCATATACAGCTCTTCCTTAAGATAACCGTTGAGGAATGCCGTTTTGACGTCCATCTACCATATCTCATAATCATAGTATGCGGCAATTGCTAACATGATTCGGACGGACTTAAGCTTCGCTACGGGAGAGAAAGTCTCATCGTAGTCAATACCTTGAACTTGCCGATAACCCTTAGCGACAAGTCGAGCTTTATAGATGGTGACATTACCATCCGTGTCCGTCTTCTTCCTAAAGATCCATTTGTTTTCTATCGCTCGCCGATCGTCGGGCAAGTCAGTCAAAGTCCATACTTTGTTTTCATACATGGATTCTATCTCGGATTTCATGGCTTCTAGCCATTTGTTGGAATCTGGGCCCGCCATTGCTTCTTCATAGTTTGAAGGTTCACCGTTGTCTAACAACATGATTTCTAGGACAGGGTTGCCATACCATTCTGGTGCGGAATGTGTCCTTGTGGACCTACGAAGTTCAGTAGCAACTTGATCCGAAGTACCTTGATCATCATCATTAATTTCATCTTCAGTTGGTGTAGGCATCACAGGAACATTTTCCTAAGCTGTACTGCTATCCTGTTCAAGAGGTAGTACTTCATCGAGTTCTACTTTCCTCCCACTTAGTTCTTTCGAGAGAAACCCTTTTTCCAGAAAGGATCCGTTCTTGGCAACAAAGATCTTGCCCTCAGATCTTAAGTAGAAGGTATACCCAATGGTTTCTTTAGGGTATCCTATGAAGACGCATTTTTCCGACTTGGGTTCGAGCTTTTCAGGTTGAAGTTTCTTGACATAAGCATCGCATCCCCAAACTTTTAGAAACGACAGCTTAGGTTTCTTCCCAAACCATAATTCATACGGTGTCGTCTCAACGGATTTAGACGGTGCCCTATTTAAAGTGAATGTAGCTGTCTCTAGAGCGTATCCCCAAAATGATAGCGGTAAATCGGTAAGAGACATCATAGACCGCACCATATCCAATAGAGTGCGATTACGACGTTCGGACACACCGTTACGCTGAGGTGTTCCAGGCGGCGTGAGTTGTGAAACGATTCCACATTTTCTTAAGTGTGTACCAAATTCGTGACTTAAATATTCTCCTCCATGATCCGATCGTAAGAATTTTATCTTTCGGTCACGTTGATTCTCTACCTCATTCTGAAATTCCTTGAACTTTTCAAACGTCTCAGACTTGTGTTTCATCAAGTAGACATACCCATATCTACTCAAGTCATCAGTGAGAGTGAGAACATAACGATATCCTCCACGAGCCTCAACACTCATTGGACCGCACACATCGGTATGTATGATTTCCAACAAGTTGGTTGCTCGCTCCATTGTTCCGGAGAACGGAGTCTTGGTCATCTTGCCCATGAGGCATGGTTCGCATGTGTCAAATGATTCATAATCGAGAGACTCCAAAAGTCCATCAGCATGGAGCTTCTTCATGCGCTTGACACCAATGTGCCACAAGTATGTGGGACTATCATTATCAACTTTACATCTTTTGGTATTCACGCTATGAATATGTGTAACATTACGCTCGAGATTCATTAAGAATAAACCATTGACCATAGGGGCATGACCATAAAACATATCTCTCATATAAATAGAACAACCATTATTCTCGGATTTAAATGAGTAGCCATCTCGTATCAAACGAGATCCAGATACAATGTTCATGCTCAAACTTGGCACCAAATAACAATTATTAAGGTTTATAACTAATCCCGTAGGTAAATGTAGAGGTAGCGTGCCGACAGAGATCACATCGACCTTGGAACCATTCCCGACCTGCATCGTCACCTCGTCCTTCGCCAGTCTCCGCTTATTCCGCAGCTCCTACTGTGAGTTACAAATATGAGCAACGGCACCGGTATCAAATACCCAGGATTTACTACGAGTACTGGTAAGGTACACATCAATTACATGTATATCAAATATACCTTTAGTGTTGCCGGCCTTCTTATCCGCTAAGTATTTGGGGCAGTTCCGCTTCCAGTGACCCTTCCCCTTGCAATAAAAGCACTCAGTCTCAGGCTTGGGTCCATTCTTTGACTTCTTCCCGGCAACTGGCTTACCGGGCGCGGCAACATCTTTGCCGTCCTTCTTGAAGTTCTTCTTACCCTTGCCGTTCTTGAACTTAGTGGTCTTATTGACCATCAACACTTGATGTTCTTTCTTGATTTCAACCTCTGCCGACTTCAGCATTGAAAATACTTCAGGAATGGTCTTCACCATCCCCTGCATATTATAGTTCATCACAAAGCTCTTGTAGCTTGGTGGGAGCGACTGAAGGATTCTGTCAATGACTGCCTCATCCGGGAGGTTAATGTCTAGCTGGGACAGGCGGCTGTGCAACCCAGACATTTTGAGTATATGCTCACTGACAGAACTGTTTTCCTCCATCTTACAACTATAGAACTTGTCGGAGACTTCATATCTCTCGACCCGGGCATGAGCTTGGAAAACTAGTTTCAGCTCCTCGAACATCTCATATGCTCCGTGTTGCTCGAAATGCTTTTGGAGCCCCGGTTCTAAGCTGTAAAGCATGCCGCACTGAATGAGGGAGTAATCATCAGCACGTGTCTGCCAAACGTTCAAATCGTCTTGCAGTGCTGGGAGAGCAGGTGGGTCACCTAACGGTGCTTCAAGGACATATGCTTTCTTGGCAGCTATGAGGATGATCCTAAGGTTCCGGACCCAGTCCGTATAGTTGTTGCCATCAACTTTCAGCTTGGTTTTCTCTAGGAACGCGTTGAAATTCATGTTGACATGAGCGTTGGCCATTTGATCTACAATACATATTTTGCAAAGATTTTAGACTAAGTTCATGATAATTAAGTTCATCTAATCAAATTATTTTAATGAACTTCCACTCAGATTTGACATCCCCTTGGTCATCTAAGTGTTACACGATCCGAGTTGACTAGGCCGTGTCCGATCATCACGTGAGACGGACTAGTCATCGTCGGTGAACATTCTCATGTTGATCGTATCTTCCATACGACTCGTGTTCGACCTTTCGGTCTCCGTGTTCCGAGGCCATGTCTGTACATGCTAGGCTCGTCAAGTTAACCCTAAGTGTTTTGCATGTGTAAAACTGTCTTACACCCGTTGTATGTGAACGTAAGGATCTATCACACCCGATCATCACGTGGTGCTTCGAAACGACGAACTTTAGCAATGGTGCACAGTTAGGGGAGAACACTTCTTGAAATTGTTGTAAGGGATCATCTTATTTACTACCGTCGTTCTAAGTAAACAAGATGCATAAAACATAATAAACATCACATCCAATTATATAAAGTAGTGACATGATATGGCCAATATCATATAGCTCCTTTGATCTTCATCTTCGGGGCTCCATGATCATCTTGTCACCGGCATGACACCATGATCTCCATCATCATGATCTCCATCATCATGTCTTCATGAAGTTGTCACGCCAACGACTACTTCTACTTCTATGACTAATGCGTTTAGTAATAAAGTAAAGTAGTTTACATGGCGTTCTTCAATGACACGCGGGTCATACAAAAAATAAAGACAACTCCTATGGCTCCTGCCGGTTGCCATACTCATCGACATGCAAGTCGTGATTCCTATTACAAGAACATGATCTCATACATCACAATATATCATTCATTATTCATCACAACTTCTGGCCATATCACATCACATGACAATTGCTGCAAAAACAAGTTAGACGTCCTCTAATTGTTGTTGCATCTTTTACGTGGCTGCAATTGGGTTCTAGCAAGAACGTTTTCTTAGCTACGAATAACCACAACGTGATTTTGTCAACTTCTATTTACCCTTCATAAGGACCCTTTTCATCGAATCCGCTCCAACTAAAGTGGGAGAGACAGACACCCGCCAGCCACCTTATGCAACTAGTGCATGTTAGTCGGTGGAACCGGTCTCACGTAAGCGTACGTGTAAGGTTGGTCCGGGCCGCTTCATCCCACAATACCGCTGAAGCAAGATAAGACTAGTAGAGGCAAGCAAGTTGACAAGATCTACGCCCACAAAAAAATTGTGTTCTACTCGTGCAATAGAGAACTACGCATAGACCTAGCTCATGATGCCACTGTTGGGGAACGTTGCAGAAAATTAAAATTATTCCTACGGTTTCACCAAGATCCATCTATGAGTTCATCTAAGCAACGAGTCAAGGGAGTGCGTTTTCATCTACATACCACTTGTAGATCGCGTACGGAAGCGTTAGATGGAGCGGTGATGATGGAGTCGTACTCGCCGTGATTCAGATCACCGGAGATCCTAGCGCCGAACGGACGGCACCTCCGCGTTCAACACACGTACGGTGCGTGTGACGTCTCCTCCTTCTTGATCCAGCAAGGGGGGAGGAGAGGTTGATGATGATGGCTCCAGCAGCAGCACAACGGCGTGGTGGTGGTGGAACAGCAGCACTCCGGCAGGGCTTCGCCAAGCACGTGACGGAGGAGGAAGAGGTGTAGCAGGGGGAGGGGGCGCCAGGACTTCAGGGTGCGGCTGCCCCTCTCCCCCCTCCCTTTATATAGGCCCCCAGGGGGGGCGCCGGCCCTGGGAGATTCAATCTCCCAAGGGGGCGGCGGCCAAGGGGGAGGAGTGCCCCCCAAGGCATGTGGTGCGCCGCCCCCCCCCCACCCTAGGGTTTCAACCCTAGGCGCAGAGGGTGGGCCTAGGGGGCGCACCAGCCCACTATGGGATGGATCCCCTCCCACTTCAGCCCACGGGGCCCTCCGGGATGGGTGGCCCCACCCGGTGGACCCCCGGGACCCTTCCGGTGGTCCCGGTACAATACCGGGTGACCCCGAAACTTTCCCGATGGCCGAAATACCACTTCCTATATATAATTCTTTACCTCCGGACCATTCCGAGACTCCTCGTGACGTCCGGGATCTCATCCGGGACTCCGAACAACATTCGGTATACTGCATACTCATATTCATACAACCCTAGCGTCACCAAACCTTAAGTGTGTAGACCCTACGGGTTCGGGAGACGTAGACATGACCGAGACGGCTCTCGGGCAATAACCAACAGCGGGATCTGGATACCCATGTTGGCTCCCACATGCTCCTCGATGATCTCATCGGATGAACCGCGATGTCGAGGATTCGAACAACCCCGTATACAATTCCCTTTGTCATTCGGTACGTTACATGCCCGCGACTCGATCATCGGTATCCCAATACCTCGTTCAGTCTCATTACCGGCAAGTCACTTTACTCGTACCGTAATGCATGATCCCGTGACCAAACACTTGGTCACTTTGAGCTCATTGTGATGATGCATTACCGAGTGGGTCCAGAGATACCTCTCCGTCATACGGAGTGACAAATCCCAGTCTCAATCCGTGTCAACCCAACAGACACTTTCGGAGATACCTGTAGTGCACCTTTATAATCACCCAGTTACATTGTGAAGTTTGGTACACCCAAAGCACTCTTATGGTATCCGGGAGTTACACGATCTCATGGTCTAAGGAAGAGATACTTGACATTGGAAAATCTCTAGCAAAACGAACTACACGATCTTGTGCTATGCTTAGGATTGGGTCTCGTCCATCACATCATTCTCCTAATGATGTGATCCCGTTGTCAATGACATCTAATGTCCATAGTCAGGAAACCATGACTATCTGTCGACCAACGAGCTAGTCAACTAGAGGCTCACTAGGGACATGTTATGGTCTATGTATTCACACGTGTATTATGATTTCCGGATAATACAGTTATAGCATGAATAAAAGACAATTATCAAGAACAAGGAAATATAATAATAATCCTTTTATTATTGCCTCTAGGGCATATTTCCAACACTACACAACTTTGAGAGGAACCAAGTTTGGACATTGGCTGAGAAGCCCGACAACAACCACAACATCATCGGTACCAAATGGGTGTTTCGCAACAAGCAAGATGAAGATGGACAAGTAGTTCGCAACAAAGCACGTCTCGTCTCCCAAGGCTACATACAAGTCGAAGGTATGGACTATGGTGAGACTTACGCCCCCGTTGCTAGACTTGAGTCCATTCGCATCTTACTTGCCTATGCTAATCACCATGATATCACCTTGTACCAAATGGACATTAAAAGTGCTTTTCTAAATGGTGAAATATAGGAGGAAGTTTATGTTAAACAACCTCCCGACTTTGTCAATCCTAAGAAACCCAATCATGTTTACAAACTTCACAAAGCTCTTTATGGTCTTAAAGAAGCTCCTAGAGCATGGTATAAATGCTTGACCAAGTTCCTTATTGAAAAAGGCTTTGAAATTGGGAAAATTGATTCTACTCTTTTTACTAAAAGGGTTAATGGTGAACTCTTTGTGTGCCAAATTTATGTTGATGATATTATATTTGGTTCAACTAACCCTCATTTTAGTGAAAAGTTTGGGAAGCTAATGTCGGAGAAGTTTGAGATGTCTATGATGAGTGAACTCAAATTCTTTCTTGGTTTGCAAATCAATCAAACTAAGGAAGGTACTTTTGTCTCGCAAACAAATTACACCAAGGACTTATTCAAAAAGTTCAATATGCAAGAATGCAAAGGTATGACTACACCCATGCCTACTAGTGGACATCTTGACTTAACCAAAGATGGTGAACCGGTTGATCAAAAGGTTTATCGCTCTATGATTGGTTCATTGTTATATCTATGTGCTTCACGTCCCGATATTATGCTAAGTGTGTGCATGTGTGCACGATATCAAGCTGCTCCTAAAGAATGTCATCTTAAGGCCGTGAAAAGGATAGTGATATACTTAATCCATACACCAAATTTTGGCATTTGGTATCCTAAGAGGGACTCTTTCGATCTTGTTGGCTATTCCGACTCGGACTATGCCGGAGACAAGGTTGATAGAAAGTCCACTTCGGGTACTTGTCAATTTCTTGGTAGATCTCTTGTGTCTTGGTCCTCCAAGAAACAAAACTCGGTATCCTTATCCACCGCCGAAGCTGAATATATTGCCGCTGGTTCATGTGCGACATGTTCCATTGCTTTGTGATAATGAAAGTGCTATCAAAATTGTTCATAATCCTGTGCAACATTCTCGAACTAAGCATATTGAAGTTCGTCATCATTTCATTCGAGATCATGTTGCTAAGGGTGACATTGATCTTAAGCATGTTCGCACCGAAAAGCAATTAGCGGATATATTCACTAAACCTCTTGATGAGAAAGTGTTTTGCAGGTTAAGAGGTGAATTGAACATCATTGATGCTTCAAACTTGGAGTAGAAACTTCATTGGATACATGCAAGACATGAGCTTATGACTAATCCTTGATATTTCTCTTATGATGAAAATCCTATGTCTTGGATATATTTCTATCTTGCATGTTATCTAACCCATGTAGGTACTTGGTTGAATCAAACTCCATGAGATTGTAACCTACTCACATCTTGAGCAACCTCTACAACACCAAGTCTCTATACAAAGGTGGTTGAAGACAAGGAAGCACGAAACCATTCAAACATATCCTTTGACAAATTCTATGTTGAGTTTCATGATTGTCATTTTTGGATATACAAGTGCTCTTCCTTGCAAGAACTAACCCATGTAGGGAGATGGACTCAAATTCCAAGTGGTGCTCCAAATTCTTGATGAGCTACATCAACCTTGAGCAACCCACGCAAGTTCAACTACATGGACAACACCACCAACCAAGGAATGTTATTCCATCTTAGAGAAGCTTTACTCTGAGTCATGAGTTAAAGCAACTCGCCAAGATGTGAATACATCAAGATGCTTAAACGAAAAATGGCAACCCCATTTTGAGCTTAAACGATGAGTATGGCCTATGATCAAGTGATCTCACTTGACTCCTAAGTCAATATACTCTAACATAGGTGACTTTGTCGCCGACCATCTCTAGATGAAGTTCTCATGTGTTCTTTTCTGAGTTTTTGCATTTGTCTCATGCATATGTGTTTCCCCTTTCAAAAAAAAACTTCATCTAGATTTCTTTCTGTTTTCTCTGCATTTTCTGCATCTAATTCCTTGCATATCTTTCAGTTAATTCCTTGCAAATCTTTGTGAGATCTTACTAGTCTAGTGAGCTGAGGTGACAAGTGTTTTCTCTGCGATGAACTCGGTTACACCGATTTGTTATTTTCGGTCCAACTGAATCTTTTCGGTACGACCGAAGCATACCACTCGGTGCCACCGATTTCATAACAGGAAAAACTCTTTGCCACATATTCTGTGTTTCTTCTGATCCAGCTCCATTCAATGAATCTTGTCCTCTACAAGCATCACATTTTCATCATTGCTTTGTTCTGTGTCTCAAGGACCAAACCCTTTCGACAGACTCCAGAAGACCCTTCTTGGAAATTGATGTCAAAGGGGGAGAGAAAGAAAATCAAAGCTTATCATTTGGAGATAGAGAGAGAGCATCAAAACTTATCACCTTTCTTCTTAAGGGAGAGAGAGACCTTCTAGGGGGGGAGACCCTCAAAAGACGAGAGGGATCTCCAGGGGGAGAGGATACTTAAGTAGAAAGTATTTCTCAAGGATCCCAGATGCTTGGTGTTCAAGAGGAGAGATGTCCACATGTCTTCTTGAGGGGAGAGACATGTTCATATGATCTATTGTGCTCATTTTGCATTAGCATACATTAGCTCTGAACTTTATCTCTGATCATCATTCATATCTTTCAGCTCTGTTTTCCTTCAGCTCTGATTTTCTGTTCCCTATCTTCTCCCAGTATCCCATGTTAGATTCAGGGGGAGCAAGACATCTAAGGGAAAGAGATCATTTAAATTCATTGCATATCTTTACTCTTGGGGACATGTCTAATCCAATGTGGTACTCAGTACTCACTCTCTACATGTCATCCCAGTCTTGGTATTCTTGTGGTTTCTTCTGTTTGCTCTGGCTAGTAGATGCATCTGTGTTATCTAACCTTGTTTTCACAGGTTCATTCCATCCTAAGCCAACTCAAGACCACAAGGTAAGTATATGCATCACAACCATGTGTATGAGGAATTCTTGCTGATGTACATACTGTTTGCAAGAAGGACTCATGGGCATGAAGGTATTCTCTTTAATACTTTTTACTCTGATGCATATAGCCAATATACATGTAACACATTGCCTGCTCTATCATGGCTATGCTATCACATGCTTCTATATTTCATATTCACATGATTGCATACATGTAGGGGGAGCCTATGTTTGTTACATGTCTTTCCAAAGCTTTACTTGCTATTCTTTATATCTTTATCTAAAGCTTTGATGTATGTTGCCATCAATTACCAAAAAGGGGGAGATTGAAAGCACAAGTGCTCCCTAGGTGGTTTTGGTAATTAATGACAACATATCTCTTGTTGGACTAACACTTTTATCTAGTATGTTTCAGATAAGTTCAACAATGGAATGGCATGGACTAAAGGATGTGGGAACTCCTTCAAGATGCTGAGGACAAAGGATTGGCTCAAGCTTCAAGCTCAAGACTCTTCATTTTACATTTTAGTGATCCAAGATCACATTGAGTCTATAGGAAAAGCCAATACTATCAAGGAGGAATGAGGTGTTGCTTAATGAGCCTCTTGCTTCAAAGTGCTTCGTGATATGCTCCAAATACCCTCAACTACTTTCCCACTTCCACACATATGTCCTAAACCTAAAGTCAAACTCGGCCCCACTGATTCTTTCTATCCGGCGCCACCGAGTTTGGATGTCTTAGCCACTGCCACAAACCCTAGGCAAATCAGTCTCACCGATAGGGATCTCGGTCTCACCGAGATGGGATTGTAATCTCTCTGTGTATGTCCATTATCAAAATCGGTCTCATCGAGTTTGAGCAATGGTACTACTGAGATTACAATGCAAACTCTCTGGTTAACTTATTATCAAAATCGGTCCCACCGAGTTTGATAATCGGTCAAACTGAGTTTGCCTGACCAACTCTCTGGAAAGCTTATTACCAAAATCGGTCCCACCGAGTTTGTGTAATCGGTCTTACCGAGATTACGTTATGCCCTAACCCTAACCGAATCGGTCCCACCGAGTTTCATTCCGGTCCCACCAAAAACCCTAACGGTCACATTATTTGCTAAATCGGTCTGACCGAGTTTAACGATTCGGTCCCACCGAGTTTGGTAGATTGTGTGTAACGGTTAGATTTTGTGTGGAGGCTATATATACCCCTCCACCTCCTCTTCATTCATGGAGAGAGCCATCAGACTGAACCTACACTTCCAGCATCCTATTTCTGAGAGAGAACTACCTACTCATGTGTTGAGGCCAAGATATTCCACTCCTACCATATGAATCTTGATATCTAGCCTTCCCCAAGTTGCTTTCCACTCAAACTCTCTTTCCACCAGATCCAAATCCTATGAGTGTGAGTTGAGTGTTGGGGAGACTATCATTTGAAGCACAAGAGCAAGGAGTTCATCATCAACGCACCATTTGTTACTTCTTGGAGAGTGGTGTCTCCTAGATTTGCTAGGTGTCACTTGGGAGCCTCCGACAAAGATTGTGGAGTTGAACCAAGGAGTTTGTAAGGGCAAGGAGATCGCCTACTTCGTGAAGATCTACCGCTAGTGAGGCAAGTCCTTCTGGGCGACGGCCATGGTGGGATAGACAAGGTTGCTTCTTCATGGACCCTTCGTGGGTGGAGCCCTCCGTGGACTCGCGCAACCGTTACCCTTCGTGGGTTGAAGTCTCCATCAACTTGGATGTACGATAGCATTAAGTCCCAAGCACTTTGCAAGCAAAGGTACTTGGCACTTGGGGGCTAATGTACAACACAAGTTCAAATGCATCTTGCTGCAACCGGGTTAAATATCTTTTGAACCAGATAGAGCAGGAGTAAGCAGTTTTCTAAAGTCTACAACATATTTATTCATAAGCAATAGACTTGGGGGCTGATACAGTAAGTAAGAATCAGGAAAAAAAGCATAAATTATACCTCGGATTTTTGCTGTATCTGTTTTACCATGTCAATTTCTAGGTCACGACTATTCTGCACTTGATTTAGATAGCCTGAGACTATGTCGCCAATGCTTAAGTGAGTATAATCAGTAATGTCCAGCTTGGCCTTTCGGCATTTGGAAATTTCCTCTTTAGCAGAGCATTTGGCAAGGACAGTGGGCTGCCCTGGTTCAACAAACTGAGACCTCAAAATCTCAACTTCCGGGTCATTTGTCTTGACCGGGCTAGGAGCCTTCGGGTTATCAGAACTGTTAAGAGTATCTTCGGCTTGCGGCTCAGAGGTTGGCACTGGAATATTAGAAGTTGGTTCAGGCGGTGGCTGACGGGTGGAATTGTCAGGAGCAGACGTATCAAGCTCCGGTTCAGCCACGACCGGTTCTTGGGACGGCTTATTCTTCTTTGCCCTATTACTGGCTTTACTTGCATACTGCCAACAAAGGTAGAAGGATGAATACAAAAGTATGAGTAAGGTAAAGCCTAAGGAAAACAAAGTCACATTACTCGGGGGGCAATTTTGAAGGCCGGCATGTTCGATTGGATAGACTCGCCGGAAGAAGGAGAGGTATCCTGATAATTGGAGTCGGATGAATTGAGAGGTTGGCAGAAGTAACCCGCCCAAGGTAAAACAAAACGTAAATCGGAGATAACCTCAGTCCGACGCTTCCTGGTTACGTTAGGTAAGCCGGAGGAGAGCTCTACATCCTTGCTGTTCCGGGTCTGCCTCCGGCTTTCAAACTGTTGTTGCTTCAAAAGAAATTGAGGATCTTGGTAAGCCAAAGGATGTGAAAATCTTACTTTCCGTGTTACTCTTCGAATTTTCTGACGCAACAGAGGCTCGGAGTAGGAGGAAATTATAGTTACCTCTTCCTCGGCAGCTCGGCTGTTCCCTATGTCTTCCTGAAAAGCTGGGGTGTCAATAAAATAATGACAAAGGAGTCAGGAGAGTTAAAGGATTACCTCTTCCTCATCATCAGAAGTGTCGTCCAATTTGAGTAAATCTGAAGCGCTTGGTTTCTTCTTCCTTGAAGTTCATGCGTTGGCGGCTTTTCTTTTAGCTCTTTTGGCCCCTCTGGCTTGTTTGGCTGCTTCATGGTTATATTTGACCTTCTAGAAGTTATCATCAGCCTGTGAAAAATGATAAGAGGTTATGAGTAAAGGCAAGACATAATATAGCAAAAAATATTCATCAGAGGTTGGTGACTCACAGCAGGGCCCGGGTTCTTCTTGCAGAAGGGAAGTAAGCCAAAGGCATTACTTATCACCGCGCCTTCTTTCAACAATGATTGGGTTGTGGCTTCCACCACATCTTCCGGTAAGTCATCGGGGCTATGACGCATTGGGTCATCCTTCTCGCCGGAGTAAGTACACATTAAACCGGGTCAGCGGCTTAATGGAAGTACTCGCCAGGTAACCCAGACTCGGACTAAGTCGATGCCGTCCAAGCCATTTCCTAGAAGAGCTTTGATTCTTCTAATGGTGGGAGCAAGTGGCAGACGTTCAACAACAGTTAATTTATCCGGCAGCGGGTGGTTGGACTCAAGGCGTAGAGCGCGGAAGCTGGGCAAAGGGTTCTCCTCAGCCGAAGAAGTGTCCTGGCAGTAGAACCACGTCTGATTCCAATCCTTTGGATGACTCGGCAGTTCAGCGTAAGGGAAAAGATAGTCTCTTCGCTGCTGAATTGAGATGCCACCGAGTTCAAGACTGGGCCCGTTGGCACGTTCATTCTGCCGGTTTAAGTATAAGAGCTCTCTAAATAAAAGTATATTGGGCTCTTCTCCAAGATACACCTCGCAGAAGACTTGGAAGTTGCAGATATTTGACACGGAATTGGGCCCGATGTCTTGGGGTCTGAGATCAAAGAAATGCAAAACATCCCTGAAGAATTTTGAACCGGGCGGAGCAAAGCCCTGGTTCATGTGATTGGTGAACATGATTACCTTCCCTTTTTGCGTAGAGGCTTCTCCTCTGACGGGTTAGGAGCACGATAAGACATGATCTCCTTCTTGGGCAGATGGCCGGATTTCACGACATCAGCCAAGATGCTCTCTGTGACAGTGTACTTAACCCAGTTGCAGGTCACGGGAGCTTTAGGAGCTTTGGGTGCCATTACGTAAATTGAAGCCTATGACAAAATAAGAGGTTCCGGTTTAAATTTAACCCGGAAGGAAGCATGTTAAGTTTAAACAAAATGGCGGCTTAAGAAGGGGCCTAATGACATATGGTTAACTATAACTCGTTGCCTAAAGCCGTTGTGAGAATCAGTAACATTTAAAAGACGTTTAAAAGTAGCAAGGAGCTGACAAGGCTATCAATTAACGTTGTCTATCTTAAGCCAGAAGGGAGAGTTGCTAGAGTTTAAAGGGCTTAACAGAAACAGGTTTTGCAGTTGACAGATATTATTTTGGATCAAACGGGTGCACAGAAAGAAAATTTTTGTGACCCAAAGCTAGTGCAGAAGAGTTCATCAGTGCTAATCAAGGCTTCTGTACATTAAAGGGATCTATCTGCAGTTGGAAACAGGTGTGAGACAACCACCGCAAATGTTCGGTATTATCTGATGATTAGAAAAGGGTATCGGAGGTGAAATCTATCAAGGGTTTGCAATGGGCGGCAACGAACGCCGACGAACTCGAGAAGCTGTAATGCAGATCTAAGATAGGGAAGGAAATGAACTTACGGATTCAGACTGGCTGCGGAGGTTCGTCGTCGTGTTTTTCTGGTCCAACCAGGTTGATGCAGCAGCCTAGTTGGTGAAGACGAGGAGATCTGCAACGTCGGCAGCGGCGGAGCTCGAACGGCAGAGAGGCAGCGAGAAGAAGAAGACGACTGAAGGGGGAGAATGGGAAAGACCTAGGTCGTGCCTATTTATAAGGAAAGGATGACTGAGGCGGCACGAGAAACAAGGAGATAAGCATTATTATCCAGCGGCCCCGATGCCTCGGTTTTCGGAGCGGTCAATAAAAGCAGAGATCTGTTGGAAGATATGGTGGAGTAAAAAAATGATGAAGATGATGTCATGACGGGCTAACACGGATCCAGAAGATGACATCATGGCGGGTTAAAAAACCTTTACACAGGCAGAAGGCTGAAGGTTTATTTTTTAAGGTATGTTAAGATTGACATGAAGATGGCGGTTCCAACCAATCTGGGGCCTAATGTTGGGGATATAACTATTTGTTAAGCCGCCCAGAAGGGGCCGGTTTACGCAAAGAAGACTCGATTAGGATGGCGGTTCAATAAAGGGCCTAAAGCCCACCAGCTACTGGAGGCCCATTGTAGTAAACCGCCACAATGGCGTGACTTGTATTGTAAGGTAGATTTAACTAGTCACCGAGCTGGACACTGTTTATAAGCTGGCCGGGACTCTGTAAGCCGCAGGGCGCCAACCCGTGTATATAAGGGGGTGACCCGCTGGTGGCTAAGGACAGGAAACAACTCGTCGAGAATCAGGCATAGCGTATCTCTCTCCCTGGTCATCGAAACATCAAGCAATACCAACCCAACTAGACGTAGGCCTTACCTTCATCGTAAGGGGCCGAACTAGTATAAACCTCTCGTGTCTCTTGTCCCGATTAACCCCTTCAAGCTTCCTAGTTGCGATGGCTCCGCGATTAAGTCCTTTCACTAGGACATCTCATGTGACAATTCCACGACAGTAAGCGTAATGTCGGTCTGAGCCGCTTCATCCAACAATACCGCCGAATCAAAGTATGGCATGCCGATAAGTAGTATGACTATTACCGCCCACAACTCTTTGTGTTCTACTCATGCATATAACATCTACGCATAGACCTGGCTCGGATGCCACTGTTGGGGAATGCGGTAATTTCAAAAAAATTCCTACGATCACGCAAGATCTATCTCTAGGTGATGCATAGCAACGAGTGGGGAGAGTGTTGTCTACGTACCCTCATAGACCGAAAGCGGAAGCGTTATGACAACGCGGTTGATGTAGTCGTACTGTTGGGGAACTTAGTAATTTCAAAAAAAAATCCTACGTACACGCAAGATCATGGTGATGCATAGCAACGATAGGGGAGAGTGTCGTCCATGTACCCTCGTAGACCGTAAGCGGAAGCGTTATGACAACGCGGTTGATGTAGTCGTACGTCTTCATGATCGACCGATCCAAGTACCGAACGTATGACACCTCCGCGATCTGCACACGTTCATCTCGGTGACATCCCATGAACTCATGATCCAGTAGAGCTTCGAGGGAGAGTTTCGTCACCACGACGGCGTGATGACGGTGTTGATGAAGCTACCGATGCAGGGCTTCGCTTAAGCACCGCTATGATATGACCGAGGTGGATTATGGTGGAGGGGGCACCGCACACGGCTAAAGATTAATGATCAAATTGTGTCATGAGGTGCCGCTGCCCTCGTATATAAAGGAGCTTGGGGGGAGGCGGCCGGCCTGGAGGAGGGCACACCAAGGGGGGAGTTCTACTCCGATCGGGAGTAGGACTCCTCCTTTCCTAGTAGGAGTAGGAGAAGGGGGGAGGAGGAGAGAGGGGGGAAGGAAAGGGGAGCGCCGCCCCCCGTACTAGGAAAAGGCTAATTAGTGGCGCACCTGTTTTGGCCATTAATGGCGCACTACAGGTGCGCCACTATCATCACACCACTAGTAATTTTTAGTAATGGCGCACCTATAGTGCGCCATTACTATGCCTAGAGGTGCGCCATTACTATCTGACTTAGTAATGGCGCACCACATAGAATTGCGCCATTACTAACAATTTTTTTTCAAATTGATTTATTTTTTCAAAAAAAATTCATTTTTTTCAATTTTTTCCTTAATCTCGGGTCAATATGCTTAATCTGAAGTCAAATCGCACTCCATGGTCAAACTTCCTGAAAGGTCACTCATCCTCACACTACTCCAGCCCAAGCACGCTTAACTTCAGAGTTCTATCCAACCCCAGCACCAGCTCACTTAACAGGCACTTGTTGATATATCTAGCATATCAATCACATTAAACCTTATCGATGTCTAGGACTTTGTTCATGTTCATGAGTGTGCTGAAATTTTGAAAAAATATTTCAAACTTCCATTCATATTACGTATCATATTTTGAACATTTTTTCCAAACAAAAAAAATCGAAACTAATTTTTTTTCTGTTACTAGTGGCGCACCTAGCAAATGGTGCGCCACTACTAAGTTTGAATTTTTTTCCATTTTTCCCCTCTAGATCTTAAAAGCCCTATATTTTTATTCTGTTAGCTTTTTGGGATTCTAAAAATCTTCAACGGAATTCGGATGTAACTTTTCGAGTAGATGATTTTTCATATAAAAAACTTTTTAATCCGAGTTCGTATGCGAAAGTTATTCCCATTTTACAAATTCCAGAGAGATTTTGCAAATAAAGTCGAAATTCATATTTGTAAATTTTCCCAACAAGTAGACCACATATCACACGGGAAACTTATTTTCTTGTATTTTTTTGAAATTTCTATCATTTTCTTTTATTTATTTTTAAAACTGAAAAGGCAATCCATTGGGGGGGTGCATTCAGTGGAACTTTTGGTCAAAGTTAGTAATGGCGCACCGCGGGTGTGGTGCGCAATTACTAGTTTAACTAGTAATTGCACACCACACCCGCGTTGCGCCATTACTAAATTTGAAAAACAAATAAAAAATTGTTAGTAGTGGCGCACCAAGGGTGTGGTGCGCCATTACTAGTTTTGAAAAAAATTGTTAGTAGTGGCGCACCGAGGGTGTGGTGCGCCATTACTAGTTTAACTAGTAATGGCGCAATATCCCATGGTGCGCCATTACTAGTTTAAAAAAAATAAAAAAATTGTTAGTAGTGGCACACCGTGGATGTGGTGCGCCATTAGTATTTGGAGTTTAATGGCTTACCTACACATGGTGCACAGTGGCGCACCCATTTGTGGTGCGCCATTAATGTCCGTATTGGCTATAGCACTTTTCCTAGTAGTGCCCCCTCCATGTCCAATTAGGACTAGAGGGGGAGGCAGCGCGCGGCCTTGCCTTAGCCACCCCTCCTCTTCTCCACTAAGGCCCAAAAGGCCCATTACACTCCCCGGGGGGTTCCGGTAACCCCCCGGTACTCCGGTATATGCCCGAACTTGCCTGGAACACTTCCGAAGTCCAAACATAGTCATCCAATATATCGATCTTTATGTCTCGACCATTTCGAGACTCCTCGCCATGTCCGTGATCATATTCCAGACTCTGAACTACCTTCACTACATCAAAACACATAAACTCATAATACCGATCGTCACCGAATGTTAAGCGTGCGGACCCTACGGGTTTGAGAACTATGTAGACATGACCGAGACACGTCTTCGGTCAATAACCAATAGCGAAACCTGGATGCTCATATTGGATCCTACATATTCTACAAAGATCTTTATCGGTCAAACCGCATAACAACATATGTTGTTCCCTTTGTCATCGGTATGTTACTTTCCCGAGATTCGATCGTCGGTATCTCAATACCTAGCTCAATCTCGTTACTGGCAAGTCTCTTTACTCATTGCATAATGCATCATCCCGCAACTAACTCATTAGTCACATTGCTTGCAAGGCTTATAGTGATGTGCATTACCGAGAGGGCCCAGAGATACCTCTCGGACGATCGAAGTGACAAATCCTAATCTTGATCTATGCCAACTCAACAAGTACCATCGGAGACACCTGTAGAGCACCTGTATGATCACCCAGTTATGTTGTGACGTTTGGTAGCACAAAAAGTGTTCCTTCGGTAATCGGGAGTTACATAATCTCATAGTCATAGGAACATGTATAAGTTATGAAGAAAGCAATAGCAGTAAACTAAAATGATCAAGTGCTAAGCTAACGGAATGGGTCAAATCAATCACATCATTCTCCCAATGATGTGATCGCGTTTATCAAATGACAACTCATGTCTATGGTTAGGAAACCTTAACCATCTTTGATCAACGAGCTAGTCTAGTAGAGGCATACTAGTGACACTATGTTTGTCTATCTATTCACACATGTATTATGTTTCCGATTAATACAATTCTAGCATGAATAATAAACATTTATCATAAGATAAGGAAATAAATAATAACTTTATTATTGCCTCTAGGGCATATTTCCTTCATGTACGTCTTCACGATCCGACCGATCCAAGTACCGAACGTACGACACCTCCGTGTTCAGCACATGTTCAGCTCGATGACGTCCCTCGTACTCTTGATCCAGTTGAGGCCAAGGGTGAGGTCCTTCAGCACGATGGCATGGCAACGGTGATTATGATGCTACCGGTGCAGGGCTTCGCCTAAGCTCCGCAACGGTATGATCGAGGTGTGTAACTGTGGACGGGGGCACCGCACATGGCTAAAAGATCAACTTATGTGTTCTAGGGTTCCCCCTTGCCCCCATATATAAAGGAGGGAGGGGAGGCCGGCCAGCCCTCCTTGGTGCGCCCGAAAAGGGGGAATCCTACTAGGACTACAAGTCCTAGTAGGTTTCCACCAAGAAGGAGAGAGGGGGAAGGAAGGAGAGGGAGAGAGGGAGAACGAAAGGGGGGGGCGCCGCCGCCTTCCCTTGTCCTATTCAAACTCAAGATGGGGGGGGCGTCCAACCCTTCTGCAGCCCTCCTCTCTCTCCACTAAGGCCCATCTAGGCCCATTAGTTCCTCGGGGGGTTCCGGTTTTATCCGAAACTTCTCCGGAACACTTCCAGTGTCCGAATATAGTCGTCCAATATATCAATCTTTAAGTATCGACCATTTCGAGACTCCTCGTCACGTTTGTGATCTCATCCGGGACTCCAAACAAACTTCGGTCATCAAAAACACATAACTCATAATACATATCGTTAAGCGTGCGGACCCTACGGGTTCAAGAACTTTGTAGACATGACCAAGACACATCTCCGGTCAATAACTAGTAGCGGAACCTGGATGCTCATATTGGCTCCTAAATATTCTACGAAGATCTTTATCGGTCAAACCGTATAACAACATATGTTGTTCCCTTTGTCATTGGTATGTTACTTGCCCGAGATTCGATCGTCGGTATATCAATACCTAGTTCAATCTCGTTACCGGCAAGTCTCTTTACTCATTAGTCACAATGCTTGCAAGGCTTATAGTGATGAGTATTACCGAGAGGGCCCAGAGACACCTTTGCAAAACACGGAGTGACAAATCCTAATCTCGATCTATGCCAACCCAACAAACACCTTCGGAGACACCTATAGAGCACCTTTCTAATAACCCATTTATGTTGTGACATTTGGTAGCACACAAAGTGTTCCTCCGGTATTCGGGAGTTGCATAATCTCATAGTCCGAGGAACTTGTATATGTCATGAAGAAAGCAGTAGCAATGAAACTAACACAATCATAATGCTAAGCTAACAAACGGGTCTTGTCCATCACATCATTCTCCTAATGATGTGATTCCGTTCATCAAATGAAAACACATGTCTATGGTTAGGAAATATAACCATCTTTGATTAACGAGCTAGTCAAGTAGAGGCATACTAGGGACTATATGTTTTGTCTATGTATTCACACATGTACTAAGTTTCCAGTTAATATAATTCTAGCATGAATAATAAACATTTATCATGAATTAAGGAAATAAATAATAGCTTTATTATTGCCTCTAGGGCATATGTCCTTCAGATATGGCCATCATCATCTTGTGCCTTTGATATCCATCTCCAAAGCACCGTCATGATCACCATCATCACCGGCGCGACACCTTGATCTGTATTGTAGCATCGCTGTCGTCTCGCTAACTATTGCTTCTACAACTATCGCTACTGCTTAGTGATAAAGTAAAAACAATTACATGGCTATTGCATTGCATACAATAAAGTGACAACCATATGGCTCCTGCCAGTTGTCGTTAACTCTATTACAAAACATGATCATGTCATACAATAAAATATAGCATCATGTCTTGACCATATCACATCACAACATGCCCTGCAAAAACAAGTTAGACGTCCTCTACTTTGTTGTTACAAGTTTTACATGGCTGTTACGGGCTTAGCAAGAACCGTTCTTACCGACGCATCCAAAACCACAAGGATTTTTCGTCAAGTGTGTTGTTTTAGCCTTCAACAAGGACCGGGCGTAGCCACACTTGATTCAACTAAAGTTGGAGAAACAGATACCCACAAGCCACCTGTGTGCGAAGCACGTCGGTAAAACTAGTCTTGCGTAAGCGTACGTGTAATGTCGGTCTGGGCCGCTTCATCCAACAATACCGTCGAATCAAAGTATGACATGCTGGTAAGCAGTATGACTATTATCGCCCACAACTCTTTGTGTTCTACTAATGCATATAACATATACGCATAGACCTGGCTCGGATGCCACTGTTGGGGAACGCAGTAATTTCAAAAAAATTCCTACGATCATGCAAGATCTATCTAGGTGATGCATAGCAACGAGAGGGGAGAGTGTTGTCTACGTACCCTCATAGACCGATAGCTAAAGCATTATGACAACGCGGTTGATGTAGTCATACGTCTTCACGATCCGACCAATCCTAGCACCGAAGGTACAGCACCTCCGCGATCTGCACACATTCAGCTCGGTGACGTCCCATGAACTCTAGATCTAGCTAAGATCGAGGGAGAGTTTCGTTAGCACGACGGCATGATGACGGTGATGATGAAGTTACCGATGTAGGGCTTCACCTAAGCACTACAACGATATGACCGAGGTGGAAATCTATGGAGGAGGGCACCGCACACGGCTAAACAATCAACTTGTGTGTCTATGGGGTGCCCCCCTCCCTTGTATATAAAGGAGTGGAGGAGGGGAGGGCTGGCCCTCTCATGGCGCGCCCAAGGGGAGGAGTCCTACTCCTAGTAGGAGTAGGTTTCCCCCCTTCCCTAGTTGGAGTAAGAGAAGAAGAAAGAGGGAGAGGGAGAGAAGGAAAGGGGGGCGGCCCCCTCCCAATTCGGATTGGGCTTGGAGGGCGCGCCCCCACCTTGGCCACCTCCTCCTCTCTTCCACCTTGGCCCATTAAGGCCCATTAACTCCCCGGGGGGTTCCGGTAACCTCCCGGTACTCTGGAAAAATGTCCGAACCACCCGGACCCTTTCCAATGTCCAAACATAGCCTTCAAATATATCAATCTTTATATCTCAACCATTTCGAGACTCCTCGTCATGTCCGTGATCACATCCGGGACTCTGAAAAACCTTCGGTATATCAAAACACATAAACTCATAATATCGATCGTCATCGAACGTTAAGCGTGCGGACCCTACGGGTTGGAGAAATATGTAGACATGACCGAGACTCACTTCCGGTCAATAACCAATAGCGGAACCTGGATGCTCATATTGGTTCCTACATATTCTACGAAGATCTTTATCGTTCAAACCGCATAACAACATACGTTGTTCCCTTTGTCATCGGTATGTTACTTGCCCGAGATTCGATCATCGGTATCTCAATACCAACCTCGTTACCAGCAAGTCTCTTTACTCGTTCCGTAATGCATCATCCTGCAACTAATTCATTAGTAAAATTTCTTGCAAGGCTTATAGTGATGTGCATTACTGAGAGGTCCCAGAGATACCTCTCCGTAACACGGAGTGGAGAATCCTAATCTCGATCTATGCCAACCCAACAAACCCCATCGGAGACACCTGTAGAGCATCTTTATAATCACCCAGTTATGTTTGTGACGTTTGATAGCACAGTAAGTGTTCCTCCGATATTCAGGAGTTGCATAATCGCATAGTCATAGGAACATGTATAAGTCATGAACAAAGCAATAACAATAAGTAAACGATCATAGTGCTAAGCTAACGGATGGGTCAAGTCAATAACATCATTCTCTAATGATGTGATCCCGTTCAAATGAAAACACATGTCTATGGCTACGAAACTTAACCATCTTTGATTAACGAGCTAGTCAAAGTAGAGTGAAAGGATCGATATGGTTGACTAGAGGGGGGGTGAATAGGCAACTAACAATTTTAAGCTTTTCTTTAACAATTTAAACCTTGCAACAAAATAGGTTGTATAGATATGCAACTACGTGGACAACCTATATGATGCAAAGACAACTAGCACACAAGCAAGCAATAGATACAACACAAGTAAGTTTGCAAAAGTAAAGGCACTAAATAACCAAGAGTGGAGCCGGTGAAGAAGAGGATGTGTTACCGAAGTTCCTTCCTTTTAAGGGGAAGTACATCTCTGTTAGAGTGGTGTGGAGGCACAATGCTCCCCAAGAAGCCACTAGGGCCACCGTAATCTCCTCATGCCCTCACACAATGTGAGATGTCGTGATTCCACTATTGGTGCCCTTGAAGGTGGCGACCGAACCTTTACAAACAAGATTGGGGCTATCTCCACAACACTTGGAGGCTCCCAACAACACCACGAAGCTTCACCACAATGGAGTATGGCTTCGAGGTGACCTCAACCGTCTAGGGTGCTCAAACACCCAAGAGTAACAAGATCCGCTAGGGATTAGTGGGGGGAATCAAATTTCTCTTGGTGGAAGTGTAGATCAGGGCCTTCTCAACCAATCCCGAGCAAATCAACAAGTTTGATTGGCTAGGGAGACAGATCGGTCGAAAATGGAGCTTGGAGCAACAATGGAGCTTTTGGGGGAAGAGGTAGGTCAACTTTGGGGAAGAAGACACCTTTATATAGTGGGGGAAACAATCCAACCGTTACCCCCCCCCCAAACAGCCACGCATAGAGCGGTACTACCGCTTGGGCAGCGCGGTACTACCGCTGATAAGCGGTACTACCGCTCCCTTCCAGTGGTACTACCGTGCTGACGAGGAATGCAGGGTCCTGGCCCCAGAGCGGTACTACCGCGGAAGTATAGGCGGTACTACCACTTGGAGCGGTACTACCGCCCCTACTGCTGCTACTAGTACCGTAAAACCTGACACGAAAAACAGCAATCGAGAATCGAGGCGGTAGTAGCCCGGAACCACTGCGGTACTACAGCCGAAGTTCGCAAGCGGTACTACCGCTCGGGGAGCGGTACTACTGCTTGACGAGCTTCGGCGGTACTACCGCTGAGGACCGCGGTACTACCGCTGGGACAGGACAGGCAGACACAGATTAGGAAAGATAGCTCCAATGAAGCGGAAGCATCGGGTGTGATAAGGATGTGTATGTGTTGATTCCACCCTAGCCTTCCCAAAGCGGATCCCCTCTTGATAGTACGGTGACTCCTACGAAACTAGACCACCAGCAAAGAAACGAAGGAGCTACACCATCTTGAATAAAACACCTAGGGGAAGTAATCGTCTCGTGCCAAAGGATGAATCTCTGAAAGAACTCAACGCACACGATTAGTCCGCAAAAGCATTGTCATCAATCACCAAAACATCTTGGGGATAAATATTCCCTTACAATCTCCCCCTTTTTGGTGTATTGATGACAATACAGGATTTGCACAAACAGGAAAGATATAGGATCGACTCAAAACCCCACCGTCCTAAAATGTAGAAGGGCTCCTCCTGGATGTGTGTTGTCTAGATAAGTGCTTTGGACTGCACGGCACAGATACCAGGATCAATGCTCCCCCTACATTTTAGAGACCAACTACCTAAGCATGATATATGAGAGCAACATAGATAATAGGATAAGCATGCAACTCATAAGCTAGATAGACATAGATAATGATACTCGAAATATAAGGTAGCATATGTCTCACACCATATGACTAGAACTTAGGTCTCACTGACACAAACCAGACACAAACCAAACCAGGCAAACTGCGAGAAAACACAAACGACGGAAGACACAACACAAATCCCTAAACTCTCTCCCCCTTTGGCATCGAGACACCAAAAAGGAGAGGGAGTGTTGCTACAGCTCTAGGTGATAGCAAGAGAATCAGGTCTCAGCGGGATCGTCTGTGCCACCATCGTTGGTCGGTAAGTGCTCGGCATCAGAATCGGTCCACGGGCAATGCTGCTGAATCCACTCCTCCTCCTCAGTAAGCTGGTCCTCAGATCCACTGTTAACGGTGGCACCCAACTGGCGCATGAGCTCCTTTTGACGACGATGGGCCTTCTTCTCACCCACATGAGTCATGTACTGACCGTGAGCCTCCATGCAGAGCAGCTTCTTCATCTTAAGCTTGAGCTTCTTTGCCCAAGAGGGCTCTGCCGCAGAAGGCACATAGTCATCATCATCCTCAGCCTCAGCCTCCTCCTCGATCTCCATGGCAGTGGAAGACGAAGGAACTCCAGATTTAGGGACCTGAGAGCCCCAGTTGTCCTTCTTCCTCAGACGCTTGATGTCGTGAGAAACCAACTCCCCGGACTCTAGCATCACTTGGGGATAAACACGACCCCAGGCCTTCTCAATAAGCAGCATGATGAACAGACCATAAATTGGGCACTTGCGCTCGGAGATAGCAGATAAAAGCTCAGATCACATAACATGGGATATGTACAGGGATTCTCCGGTGTTTTGTTCCTTCTCACGCTGGCGGAAGAGAAGCATGTCCACGAGATAAGAGTGAACCATATCCAGATTCCCGATGCGAGGGAAAAGAGTCTCACGGAAGACAGGGTGAAGAATGTCCAGAAAGGTAGGAAGCTCATATGTTTCCTTCTTCGTCTCAGGGTTGATCTTCAAAGTGCAGTACGACCATAGAGCTTGCTTGTGAGTGGCGGAGGTGTTGCGGTGTGGGCGAAAGCCAACAGGAGACGCAAGCTCTTGATCTTCCACCCCAATCAATTCCATGAACGCCTTCCACTTGACTGAAAGCAACTTTCCATTGGTCATCCAAGTCAGTGTCCTGTCCTCATCAGTCCGAGATGAACCGTGGCATAGAATTGGGCCACAATATCAGCATCATAATCTTTGTTGAATTGCATGACACCAAGAATGTTCAGTTGAGTGCACATCTGAAGAGCTTCACCAAAGTAATCAGGATCCTTCTCCATATGGTCGGTGTCGATGGAGTGCATGTTAACAAAGAGGTTCCTCTTGGCCTTCAGAACATCAAAGAAGATGGCAAACTGAAACCTGTTCCAGAACGGATGGTTGACCAAAGTGGGATCTTGGTCTGCCTCATAGGGGTTGCGGCGACGTCTTGCCCAGAACTCCTTGGCTGGCATTTCTGGCATAGTTTTGCCAGGCTTCGGCTTGACACCAGTCTTCTTCTGGAGTTAGGGTGGAGGAGGAGCACTTGAGGAACCTCCTGCAGACTCAGTTGTGCGGTACCACTTTGACGTGGCATGACCGGGGTTAATACGTCGAGCCTGATGCTCAGGAAGCTCATCACCTGGAACCACACACAAGAACACGCAAACAACTAGAAAGAACGAGCATAAGCCACCAAACACAACGAAAAAGGATCACTGATTAGTAAAAGTATGGTGGAACCTAGTACAGAGCGGTAGTACCGCAACCTGTGAGCGGTAGTACCGCTCCAAGCGGTAGTACCTCTCCAGAGGGAGCGGTAGTACCGCTCGAGACGGGAAACAGCAGTTTCCTACTGCCGTGGTCAGATCCGGCACTACCGTCCTACCAAATTAAAAAATACTCCTACCAAACACCAATCCGAACTGCCTAGAAGCCTTCTCCATCCTACTCAAGCCTAGATTTGGCCAAAAATCTAGAGATGCAACTACTATTGCCCCTAAGATGCTAGATTGGAAATCTAGACAAGAAGAGAGAGGGAACGGGGGCAATACCGGCATCCATGGCAAGAGGACAAGGTGGGGATTGTTTCCACCGAAGGAAATGGAGAGGAGCGCCCCGGAGAGGGAGATCCGCCGGAGCCCTCCCGCGGCGCCGATTGCTGGAGAGACGAACAGAGCGTGGGGGTGAGCGAATGGGTATAGGGGAGAAGAAAACTCCCCTTTCCCCCGATATAACCCCCTGCCCCCGCCTCGCAGCGGTAGTACCGCGCTGGTGGGCAGTAGTACCGCTTGGAGCGGTAGTACCGCACACCACCAGCGGTAGTACCGCTCAGCAACCACAGGCCTCTAGACACACGGCTTAAGCTCAAAAAGAACGGAAAAACAAAGCCAAGGAAAAAGGAAAGACCAATAAGGCCACAAAAACACTAACAACGGACTAGAACACACCTCTTCAAGAGAGGGCGGTGGCCGAGGCTGTTGGGGAACGTAGTAATTTCAAAAAAATTCCTACGTACACGCAAGATCATGGTGATGACATAGCAACGAGAGGGGAGAGTGTTGTCCACGTACCCTCGTAGACCGTAAGCGGAAGCGTTATGACAATGCGGTTGATGTAGTCGTACGTCTTCACGATCCGACCGATCCAAGCACCGAACGTACGGCACCTCCGAGTTCAGCACATGTTCAGCTCGATGACGATCCCCGGGCTCCGATCCAGCAAAGCTTCGGGGATGAGTTCTGTCAGCACGACGGCATAGTGATGATGATGATGTTCTACCGGCGCAGGGCTTCGCCTAAACTCCGTGACGATATGACCGAGGTGGAATATGGTGGAGGGGGGCACCGCACACGGCTAAGGAACGATCTGTAGATCAACTTGTGTTATTGTGAGGTGCCCCCTGCCCCCGTATATAAAGGAGGGAGGGGGAGGTGCGGCCGGCCAGGAGGGGCGCGCCAGGAGGACTCCTCCTCCCACCGGGAGTAGGACTCCCCCCCCCTTCCTTGTTGGAGTAGGAGAGAAGGAAAGAGGGGGAGAGGAGGAAGGAAAAGGGGGCTGCACCCCTTGTCCAATTCGGACCAGAGGGGGGCTGTGCACCTCCTTCCTTTCGGCCTCTCTCCTCTATTCCCGTATGGCCCATATACTCCCCGACGAATTCCCGTAACTCTCTGGTACTCCGAAAAATACCCGAATCACTCGGAACCTTTCCGAACTCCGAATATAGTCGTCCAATATATCGATCTTTACGTCTCGACCATTTTGAGACTCCTCGTCATGTCCCCGATCTCATCCGGGACTCCAAACTCCTTCGGTACATCAAAACTCATAAACTCATAATATAACTGTCATCGAAACCTTAAGCGTGCGGACCCTACGGGTTCGAGAACTATGTAGACATGACCTAGAACTATTCTTGGTCAATAACCAATAGCGGAACCTGGATGCCCATATTGGCTCCTACATATTCTACGAAGATCTTTATCGGTCAAACCGCATAACAACATACTTTGTTCCCTTTGTCATCGGTATGTTACTTGCCCGAGATTCAATCGTTGGTATCCAATACCTAGTTCAATCTCGTTACCGGCAAGTCTCTTTACTCGTTTACGTAATGCATCATTCCGTAACTAACTTATTATCTACATTGCTTGCAAGGCTTATAGTGATGTGCATTACCGAGAGGGCCCAGAGATACCTCTCCGAGAATCAGAGTGACAAAACCTAATATCGAAATACGCCAACCCAACATGTACCTTTGGAGACACCTGTAGTACTCCTTTATAATCACCCAGTTACGTTGTGATGTTTGGTAGCACCCAAAGTGTTCCTCCGGTAAACGGGAGTTGCATAATCTCATAGTTATAGGAACATGTATAAGTCATGAAGAAAGCAATAGCAATATACTAAACGATCAAGTGCTAGGCTAACGGAATGGGTCATGTCAATCACATCATTCTCCTAATGATGTGATCCCGTTAATCAAATGACAACTCTTTTGTCCATGGTTAGGAAACATAACCATCTTTGATAAACGAGCTAGTCAAGTAGAGGCATACTAGTGACACTATGTTTGTCTATGTTTTCACACATGTATTATGTTTCCGTTAATACAATTCTAGCATGAATAATAAACATTTATCATGATATAAGGAAATAAATAATAACTTTATTATTGCCTCTAGGGCATATTTCCTTCAGTCTCCCACTTGCACTAGAGTCAATAATCTAGTTCACATAGCCATGTGATTTAACACCAATATTCACATCTGTATGTGATTAATACCCATAGTTCACATCGTCATGTGATCAACACCCAAAGGGTTTACTAGAGTCAATAATCTAGCTCACATTGCTATGTGATTAACACCCAGAGAGTACTAAGGTGTGATCATGTTTTGCTCGTGAGAGAACCTTAGTCAACGGGTCTGTTACATTCAGAGCCGTATGTATTTTGCAAATATTCTATGTCTACAATGCTCTGCATGGAGCTACTCTAGCTAATTGCTCCCACTTTCAATATGTATCCAAATTGAGACTTAGAGTCATCTGGATCGGTGAAAAAGCTTGCACCGATGTAACTTTTTACGACGGGCTCTTTTATCACCTCCATAATCGAGAAGTATTTACTTAGTCCTTACTAAGGATATTTTTGACCGTTGTCCAGTGATCTACTATTAGATCAAAATTGTATTCCTTTGCCAAACACAGAGAAAGGTATATAGTAGGTCTGGTTCACAGCATAGCATACTTTATAGAACCTATGACTGAGGCATAGGGAATGACTTTTCATTCTCTTTCTATTTTCTGCCATAGTCGGGTTTTGAGTCTTACTCAACTTCACACCTTGCAACAGAGGCAAGAACTTCTTTCTTTGACTGTTCCATTTTGAACTACTTCAAAAAAATTATCAAGGTATGTACTCATTGAAAAACTTATCAGGCGTCTTGATCTATCTATATAGATCTTGATGCTCAATGTGTAAGCAGCTTCACCGAGGTCTTTCATTGAAAAACCTTTTATTCAAGTATCCTTTTATGCTATCCAGAAATTCTATATCATTTCCAATCAACAATATGTCTTGCACATATAATATCAGAAATGCTACAGAGCTCCCACTCACTTTCTTGTAAATACAGGCCTTTCCAAAAGTCTGTATAAAACCATATGCTTTGATCAACTCATCAAAGCGTATATTCCAACTCCGAGATGCTTGCACCAGTCCATAGATGGATCGCTGGAGCTTGCACAATTTGTTAGCACCTTTAGGATTGACAAAACCTTCTGGTTGCATCATATACAACTCTTCTTTAAGAAAACCATTAAGGAATGCAGTTTTGACATCCATTTGCCAGATTTCATAAATGTGGCAATTGCTAACATGATTCGGATAGACTTAAGCATCGCTACAGTTGAGAAAATCTCATTGTAGTTAACACCTTGAACTTGTCGAAAAACCTTTTTGCAACAAGTCGAGCTTTTTAGATAGTAATACTACTATCAGCACATGTCTTCTTCTTGAAGATCCATTTAATCTCAATGTCTCGCCGATCATTGGGCAAGTCAATCAAAGTCCATACTTTGTTTCCATACATGGATCTTATCTCAGATCTCATGGCCTCAAGCCATTTTGCGGAATCTGGGCTCATCATCGCTTCCTCATAGTTCGTAGGTTCATCATGGTCTAGTAACATGACTTCCAGAACAGGATTACCGTACCACTCTGGTGCGGACTGTACTTTGGAAGACCTATGAGGTTTTTGTAGTAACTTGATCTGAAGTTTCATGATCATCATCATTAGCTTCCTCACTAATTGGTGTAGGAATCATTGGAACTGATTTGTGTGATGAACTACTTTCCAATTCGGGAGAAGGTACAATTACCTCATCAAGTTCTACTTTCCTCCCACTCACTTCTTTTGAGAGAAACTCCTTCTCTAGAAAGGATCCATCTTAGCAACGAATAACTCGCCTTAGGATCTGTGATAGAAGGTGTACCCAATAGTTGCCTTTGGGTATTCTATGAAGACGCACTTGTCCGATTTGGGTTCGAGCTTATCAGGTTGAAACTTTTTCATATAAGCATCGTAGCCCCAACCTTTTAAGAAACGACAACTTTGGTTTCTTGCCAAACCACAGTTCATAAGGCGTCGTCTCAACGGATTTAGATGGTGCCCTTTTTAAACGTGAATGCAGCTGTATCTAATGCACAACCCCAAAACGATAGTGGTAAAACTGATAAGAGACATCATAGATCACACCATATCCAATAAAGTTCAGTTACGACGTTCGGACAAACCATAACGTTGTGGTGTTCCAGGTGGCGTGAGCTGTGAAACTATTCCACATTGTTTTAATTGAAGACCAAACTCGTAACTCAAATATTCGTCTCCGCGATCAGATCGTAGAAACTTTATTTTTTTTGTTACGATGATTTTTCCACTTCACTCTGAAATTCTTTGAACCTTTCAATTATTTCAGACTTTATGTTTCATCAAGTAGATATACCCATATCTGCTCAAATCATTTTGTGAAGGTCAGAAAATAACGATACTTGCCACGAGCATCAACACTCATTGGATCGCATACATCGGTATGTATTATTTCCAATAAGTCAGTAGCTTGTTCTATTGTTCCGGAGAACGGAGTTTTATTCATCTTTCCCAAAAGGTACGGTTCGCAAGCATCAAATGATTCATAACCAAGTGATTACGAAAATCCATCTTTATGGAGTTTCTTCATGCGCTTTACACCGATATGACCCAAACGGTAGTGCCACAAATAAGTTGCACTATCATTATCAACTTTGCATCTTTTGGCATCAATATTATGAATATGTGTATCACTGCGATCGAGATCCAACAAACTATTTTCATTGGGTGTATGACCATCAAAGGTTTTATTCATTTAAACAGAACAACAATTATTCTCTGGTTTTAAATGAATAACTGTATTGCAATAAACATGATCAAATCATATTCATGCTCAACGCAAACACCAAATAACATTTATTTAGGTTCAACACTAATCCCGAAAGTATAGGGAGTGTGCGATGATGATCATATCAATCTTGGAACCACTTCCAACACACATCATCACTTCACCCTCAACTAGTTTCTGTTTATTCTGTAACTCCTGTTTCGAGTTACTAATCTTAGCAACCGAACAAGTATCAAATACTCAGGGGTTACTATAAACACTAGTAAGGTACACATCAATAACATGTATATCAAATATACCCTTGTTCACTTTGCCATCCTTCTTATCCACCAAATATTCAAGGCATTTCTGCTTCTAGTGACCATTTCCTTTGCAGTATAATCACTCAGTTTCAGGCTTTGGTCCAGCTTTGGGCTTCTTCGCGGGAGTGACAACTTGCTTTCCATTCTGCTTGAAGTTCCCTTTCTTTCCCTTTGCCATTTTCTTGAAACTAGTGGTCTTAGCAATCATCAACACTTGATGCTCTTTCTTGATTTCTACCTTCGTCGATTTCAGCATCACGAAGAGCTCGGGAATCGTTTTCGTCATCCCTTGCATTATAGTTCATCACGAAGTTCTACTAACTTGGTGGTGGTGACTAGAGAATTATGTCAATCACTATCTTATCTGGAAGATTAACTCCCACTTGATTCAAGCGATTGTAGTACCCAGACAATCTGAGCACATGCTCACTAGTTGAGCGATTCTCCTCCATCTTTTAACTATAGAACTTGTTGGAGACTTCATATCTCTCAACTCGTGTATTTGCTTGAAATATTAACTTCAACTCCTGGAACATCTCATATGGTCCATGACGTTCAAAACATTTTTGAAGTCCCGATTCTAAGCCATAAAGCATGGTGCACAAAACTATCAAGTAGTCATCATATTGAGCTAGCCAAACATTCATAATGTCTGCATCTGCTCCTGCAATAGGTCTGTCACCTAGCGGTGCATTAAGGACATAATTCTTCTGTGCAGCAATGAGGATAAACCTCAGATCACAGATCCAATCCGCATCATTGCTACTAACATCTTTCACCACAATTTTCTCTAGGAACATATAAAAATAAACGTATGAAAGCAACAACGCAAGCTATTGATCTACAACATAATTTGCAAAATACTACCAGGACTAAGTTCATGATAAATTTAAGTTCAATTAATCATATTACTTAAGAACTCCCACTTAGATAGACATCCATCTAATCCTCTAAGTGATTACGTGATCCAAATCAACTAAACCATGTCCGATCATCACGTGAGATGGAGTAGTTTTCAATGGTGAACATCACTATGTTGATCATATCTACTATATGATTCACGCTCAACCTTTCGGTCTCCGTGTTCCGAGGCCATATTTGTATATGCTAGGCTCGTCAAGTTTAACCTGAGTATTCTGCGTGTGCAAAACTGGCTTGCACCCGTTGTTGATGGACGTAGAGCTTATCACACCCGATCATCACGTGGTGTCTGGGCACGACGAACTTTGGCAACGGTGCATACTCAGGGAGAACACTTCTTGATAATTTTTAGTGAGAGATCATCTTAAAATGCTACAGTCAATCAAAGCAAGATAAGATGCATAAAGGATAAACATCACATGCAATCAATATAAGTGATATGATATGGCCATCATCATCTTGTGCTTGTGATCTCCATCTCTGAAGCACCGTCGTGATCACCATCGTCACTGGCGCGACACCTTGATCTCCATCGTAGCATCATTGTCGTTTACGCCATCTATTGCTTCTACGACTATCGCTACCGCTTAGTGATAAAGTAAAGCAATTACAGGGCATTTTCATTTCATACAATAAAGCGACAACCATATGGCTCCTGCCAGTTGCCGATAACTTCGGTTACAAAACATGATCATCTCATACAATAAAATATAGCATCACGTCTTGACCATATCACATCACAACATGCCCTGCAAAAACAAGTTAGACGTCCTCTACTTTGTTGTTGCAAATTTTACGTGGCTGCTACAGGCTTAGCAAGAACCGTTCTTACCTACGCATCAAAACCACAACGATAGTTCGTCAAGTTAGTGATGTTTTAACCTTCGCAAGGACCGGGCGTAGCCACACTTGATTCAGCTAAAGTGAGAGAGACAGACACCCGCCAGCCACCTTTAAGCACGAGTGCTCGTAACGGTGAAACCAGTCTCGTGTAAGCGTACGCGTAATGTCGGTCCGGGCCACTTCATCTCACAATACCGCCGAACCAAAGTATGACATGCTGGTAAGCAGTGTGACTTGTATCGCCCACAACTCACTTGTGTTCTACTCATGCATATGACATCTACGCATAAAACCAGGCTCTGATACCACTGTTGGGGAACGTAGTAATTTCAAAAAAAAATCCTACGTACACGCAAGATCATGGTGATGACATAGCAACGAGAGGGGAGAGTGTTGTCCATGTACCCTCGTAGACCGTAAGCGGAAGCGTTATGACAACGCGGTTGATGTAGTCATACGTCTTCATGATCCGACCGATCCAAGCACCGAACGTACAGCACCTCCGAGTTCAGCACACGTTCAGCTCGATGACGATCCCCGGGCTCCGATCCAGCAAAGCTTCGGGGATGAGTTCCGTCAGCACGACGGCGTGGTGATGATGATGATGTTCTATTGGCGCAGGGCTTCGCCTAAACTCCACGACGATAAGACCGAGGTGGAATATGGTGGAGGGGGGCACCGCACACGACTAAGGAACGATCTGTCGATCAACTTGTGTTATTGTGAGGTGCCCCCTGCCCCCGTATATAAAGGAGGGAGGGGGAGGTGCGGCCGGCCAGGAGGGGCGCGCCAGGAGGAGTCCTCCTCCCAGCGGGAGTAGGACTCCCCCCCTTCCTTGTTGGAGTAGGAGAGAAGGAAAGAGGGGGAGAGGAGGAAGGAAAAGGGGGCTGCACCCCTTGTCCAATTCGGACCAGAGGGGGGCTGCGCACCTCTTTCCTTTTGGCCTCTCTCTATTCCTGTATGGCCCTCCCCGGCGAATTCCCGTAACTCTCCGGTACTCCGAAAATACCCGAATCACTCGGAACCTTTCCGAACTCCGAATATAGTCGTCCAATAGATCAATCCTTATGTCTCGACCATTTCGAGACTCCTCGTCATGTCCCATATCTCATCCGGGACTCCGAACTCCTTCGGTACATCAAAACTCATAAACTCATAATATAACTGTCATCGAAACCTTAAGCGTGCGGACCCTACGGGTTCAAGAACTATGTAGACATGACCTAGAACTATTCTTGGTCAATAACCAATAGCGGAACCTGGATGCCCATATTGGCTCCTACATATTCTACGAAGATCTTTATCGGTCAAACCGCATAACAACATACTTTGTTCCCTTTGTCATCGGTATGTTACTTGCCCGAGATTCGATCATCGGTATCCAATACCTAGTTCATTCTCGTTACCGGCAAGTCTCTTTACTCGTTTACATAATGCATCATTCCGTAACTAACTTATTAGCTACATTGCTTGCAAGGCTTATAGTGATGTGCATTACCGAGAGGGCCCAGAGATACCTCTCCGACAATTGGAGTGACAAAACCTAATCTCGAAATATGCCAACCCAACATGTACCTTTGGAGACACCTGTAGTACTCCTTTATAATCACCCAGTTACGTTGTGACGTTTGGTAGAACCCAAAGTGTTCCTCCGGTAAACGGGAGTTGCATAATCTCATAGTTACAGGAACATGTATAAGTCATGAAGAAAACAATAGCAATATACTAAACGATCAAGTGCTAGGCTAACGGAATGGGTCATGTCAATCACATCATTCTCCTAATGATGTGATCCCATTAATCAAATGACAACTCTTTTGTCCATGGTTAGGAAACATAACCATCTTTGATAAACGAGCTAGTCAAGTAGAGGCATACTAGTGACACTATGTTTGTCTATGTATTCACACATGTATTATGTTTCTGGTTAATACAATTCTAGCATGAATAATAAACATTTATCATGATATAAGGAAATAAATAATAACTTTATTATTGCCTCTAGGGCATATTTCCTTCAGAGGCCACCTATGTTTGAGTCAAGAGGTATGGCGTCGCGAAGATTTTAACCTTGGACCCATGACCAAAACTCGTCCTTGAAGCACTAGTACCATAAAAATATGGTTAAAGTGAAAGACTAGATCAATTTATGCATAATGGGGGGAGGGAGAGTTCATTGAGAGAACAACACTCCCCCTATGTTCATGCCTACATCTAAACTAGACAACAAATTGAGTGTGGTGGGGGGTCCACGGGTTCAAGTCACATTGCTCGAATCAATGATATTTAGCTCATGCCTTAACTCATGAAATCTTGCTTCATCCAAGGGCTTCATGAAAATATCTGCAAGGTTATCATGAGTGTTGACATACTTGAGCTCGATCTCCCCTCGCCTAATGTGATCCCGGATGAAGTGATACCGGATCTCAATATGCTTCATCTTGAAGTGTTGCACCAGGTTGAGAGAAATCTTGATGGCACTTTCCTTGTCACACCAAAGAGGCACTTTGTCACAAGTGACACCGTACTCCTTTAAAGTTTGCCTCATCCATAAGAGTTGTGCACAACAACTACCGGCCGCCACATATTCCGCTTCGGTGGACGAGAGAGACACACAACTTTGCTTCTTAGAAGACCAACTTACCAAAGAGCAACCAAGAAATTGGCACCCTCCAGAAGTGGACTTCCTATCCACCTTGTCTCCCGCCCAATCAAAATCCGTGAATCCTTCAAGCTTGAAGTTAGCTCCTCTTGGGTACCATAGGCCAAAGTTTGGGGTATGAGCCAAATATCGAAAGATTCGCTTGATCGCCACAAAGTGGCTTTCCTTTGGTGCGGATAGGAACCGTGCACACATTCCCACACTCAACATGATATCCGGTCTAGATGCACAAAGGTAAAGCAAGGATCCAATCATGGAGCGATATACCTTTTGATCCACCGCTTTACCATTGGGATCAATGTCAAGTTGGCACTTGGTATGCATTGGAGTAGAAGCCGGCTTGACATCACTTAGCTTGAATCTCTTAAGCATGTCTTGAGTGTATTTGGCTTGGTTGATGAAGGTACCTTCTCTTCTTTGTTTGATATCAAAACCAAGGAAGAACTTCAACTCTCCCATCGAAGACATCTTGAACTTAGAGGTCATGAGAGCGGCAAATTCTTCATTGAAAGCTTTGTTAGGGGAACCAAAGATAATGTCATCAACATATAGTTGGCACACAAACAACTCCCCTTTGACCTTCTTAGTAAAAAGAGGGGGATCGATTTGCCGTACTTCAAATCCACGATCTTGTAACAACTCGGTAAGGTGGTCATACCACGCACGTGGGGCTTGTTTAAGGCCATAGAGTGCCTTATCGAGTTGATACACATGATCTGGGAAGTAAGGATCCTCGAACCCGGGGGGTTGCTTGACGTAAACCAACTCATTAATAGGACCATTAAGAAAAGCACTTTTCACATCCATTTGTTGTAACTTAAAGTTGTGATGGGAAGCATAAGCAATCAACAAACGAATGGATTCAAGGCGAGCAACGGGAGCAAAGGTTTCACTGTAGTCGATACCCTCGACTTGGGAGTAGCCTTGTGCTACCAATCTTGCCTTGTTGCGAATGATGTTCCCATGAGCATCTTGCTTGTTCTTGAAGATCCACTTGGTTCCAATGCCATTATGGTTCCCCGAAGGCCTTGGCACCAACCTCCACACCTTGTTGTACTCGAAGTTGTTGAGTTCTTCATGCATGGCATTGAGCCAATCCGAGTCTTCGAGCGCCTCATAGACCTTTTGGGGTTCAACACAAAAGACAAACGCGTGATGTTCACAATAGTTTGCTAATTTTCTATCAGTGCTTACCCCTTTTATTAGGCTTCCAACCACATTCTCCATGAGATGGCCTTTGGTGGTGAGTTTGGAAGCAATCTTCGCGGCACGACGCTCTAATTCCTCCTCGGATGAGGAAGGAGGAGGGTTAACTTGATAATCCTGAGCGTCGTCTTGAGCTTGTTCTTGATCTTGAGCTTGATCATGATCTTGAACTTGCTCGAGGGGGAGAACTTGACCTTGGGTATCATTTGGAGGTTCACCATCATCTTGATATTGATCTTGCCCTTGGTCTTGTTCCCGAGGTTGAGGGCCTACACTTTGTTCTTCGGAAGCGTGTGGGTCTTGAGTAGGTGAAGGCTCCACTTGAGTGGAGCATTGTCCTTCTCCTTCGGCCACAAGGGGTTCCTCAATGGGTAGAATATGACCAATACCCATTCTTCTTATGGCTTGGGGAGGAATTTCGTCACCTACATCACAAGTACCACTTTGCTCCACTTGGGAGCCGTTATTTTTGTCAAAATCCACATTACACGTCTCCTCAATGAGTCCGGTGGACTTGTTGAGAACACGGTAAGCATGAGAGTTTGTAGCATAACCAACAAATATGCCCTCATAAGCTCTAGCCTCAAATTTAGACAAACGAACACCCTTCTTGAGAATGAAACACTTACACCCGAACACCCGGAAGTACTTGAGATTGGGCTTGTTCCCGGTGAGTATCTCATAAGGAGTCTTGTTCAAGCCTTTGTGGAGATAGAGCCGATTGGATGCATGATATTCAATGTTGATGGCTTCGGCCCAAAAGTTGTATGGAGACTTGAACTCCGCCATCATGGTCCTTGCCGCATCCATCAACGTCCGGTTCTTCCTCTCCGCAACACCATTTTGTTGAGGGGTATATGGTGCAGAATATTGATGCTTGATCCCCTCATCACTAAGAAACTCATCCAAGGTGTAGTTCTTGAACTCGGTGCCGTTGTCACTTCTTATTGTCAAGATCTTTGCATTATGTTGATGTTGAGCTTCATTTGCAAAGTCGATGACGGTTTGTTGAGTCTCACTCTTCCTATTGAAGAAGTATACCCAAGTGTATCTTGAATAATCATCCACAATCACCAAGCAATACTTTCTACCCCCAAGACTATCAAAGGATGGAGGCCCGAAGAGGTCCATGTGCAGGAGCTCCAAGGGTCTCTTCGAGTAGATGATAGTCGTGGGAGGGTGAGCCGTCTCATGAAGCTTTCCTTCGATACAAGCACTGCAAGCACGATCTTTAGCAAAACTAACATTTGTTAGTCCACGGACATGGTCCCCCTTGAGAAGACCTTGCAAAGATCTCATATTGACGTGGGCTAAACGGCGATGCCAAAGCCATCCCACGTCAACTTTAGCCAGTAGGCATGTCGCGGTCTTAGTGGGTTGCTCTGAAAAGTTAATCACATAGAGACCATTCTCGACATGCCCAACAAAGGCTACTTTAAGAGTCTTGCTACACAAGAGGGCCACGGTATAAATATGAAAGAAGGTGGCAAAGCCCATGAGTGCAAGTTGACGAACGGAAAGTAAATTGAACGCAAGGGACTCAACAAGCATGACTTTCTCGATCGTTAGATCATGAGAAATGACAACCTTGCCAAGACCCAATACCTTGGAATGTGAGGCATCACCCCACTCGACATTGGTGGGCATAGATGGGATCTTTTGCATGTCCACCACCAAGTCCTTGCTCCCGGTCATATGATTTGTTGCTCCACTATCGAGCAACCATGATCCCCCACCGGAAGCAAACACCTACAAGAGATCAATGCTTGGTTTTAGGTACCCATTGAGTAATGGGTCCTTTGATGTTAGTAACAAGGGTCTTAGGAACCAAATAGACCATTCAATGTACTCATAAGAAGAACCAACAAATTTAGCATAAACATGCCCATCACTAGCACGAACATCACATAAGAGGGGTTAAAGTCGCCGGCTTTGTTGGGAGAGATGGCTTTGCCCTTTTTGGCATCACCACTCTTCGCATTGTTCTTCTTCTCCTTAGGAGCACCCTCTCCCTCCTTCACAAAAGTTTGCTTGAGCGGGGGAGGTCATTTGGTCTTGTTATTCTTCTCCTCATTCTTCTTCTTGTTCTTGGACTTGGGTGAGAACCCAACTCCCTCCTTGCCCACAACTTCCTTTTGATTGCTCAAAAGGTCATTTAGGTTCTTCTCGCCTTGTATGCATGACACAAGACCTTTCTCGAGTTGTTCCTTCAACTTGGCATTCTCCTCCACAAGATGCACATGCTCACAACACGGGTTAGTAGCATTTGCATTATCAATTAAGACAATGTGAGGAAATGTGGCCTTTTCCTTGGTTAGCTTAACTTGGAGTTGAGCATGAGACTCCTTGAGGTTTGCATGAGCACCTTTCAAGACCTTATGGGCCTTGTCAAGTACATCAAACTCCTCCTTGAGTCTAGCATGATCAACCCCAAGTTTAGCCTTCTCGGAAGTTAGAACACGAGACACAACAAGAGCATGATCAAGATCTTTCTTTAATTTGGCATGGTCATCGTTGTGTGACTCCTCAAGAGCCAAACAATGCCCATGCTCTTCCTCAAGAGCATTAGAGAGATCCGATATCTCATTGGCATAGTCACGACTATGACCTTCCATCTTAGAGATGGTTTCTTCGTGAGCCTCGATCATGTCATTGGCTTCACCTAGTTGTTCCAAGAGAGCAACAAAGTGCTTCTTGGATTTTCCCTTGAGCTTACTCATGAAGAACTCAAATTCATTTACCTCCTCATTAGACCCCTTACCATCATCAAAGCCAACCGTCGAAGAAGGATTAGGAATAATGGTGGTTTTGATGTTGGGGGTTACCTTGTTGGTGGCTTTAGCCATGAGGCACTTGGCGGTGATGTTCTCATTGGGTGAATCGAAGAGAGACACCCGGGGAGTTGTGGCAATGGCAACGGATGCCATAGCCATTGCTTCACTATCTTCATCATCATCGTCATCCTCACGGTATTCTTCTTGAACTACCAACCCACGTGTAGGAGTCTTCTTGGTGAAGTTGTTCTTGTTGGGGAAGGACTTGGCTTTGTCTTTTCGGATGAACTTGCCACCATTGTCTTCCCGCTTCTCATAAGGACAATCCGCAACGAAATGGCTCACATTGCCACAGTTGAAACAAGTTCTAACTCGTTGCTTGCCCTTGAGGCCACTTGAGTTGTTCTTGTTGAAGTTGGGTCTTGTATTCTTCTTACTCCAAAATTGTCTTGAGGCAAGAGCCATGTGCTCATGATAATCATACTTCGTGTCTTCGGGGTTGCTCTCCTCATATTCCTCTTCTTCTTCTTCTTCCACACTAACCTTGGCCTTCAAGGCAAGGTTGGGCTTCTTTGCCCTTTGAGAATGGAGCACCGCATTGTCGGCGGTCTTGTCCAAGATGCTCATTGCAACGAACTCATCCAACACTTCACTTGAGGTCATGGAGTGGAAGTCCGGTTGAGGGAGTCCTGGACTAGGGGGTGTCCAGATAGCCGAACTACCATCATCGGCCGGACTCCAAGACTATGAAGATACAAGATTGAAGACTTCGTCCCGTGTTCGGATGGGACTTTCCTTGGCGTGGAAGGCAAGCTTGGCGATACGGATATGTAGATCTCCTACCATTGTAACCGACTCTGTGTAACCCTAGCCCTCTCCGATGTCTATATAAACCGGATGGCTTTAGTCCGTAGGACGAACAACAATCATACCATAGGCTAGCTTCTAGGGTTTAGCCTCCTTGATCTCGTGGTAGATCTACTCTTGTAACACACATCATCAATATTAATCAAGCAGGACGTAGGGTTTTACCTCCATCAAGAGGGCCCGAACCTGGGTAAAACATCGTGTCCCTTGTCTCCTGTTACCATCCGCCTAGACGCACAGTTCGGGATCCCCTACCCGAGATCCGCCGGTTTTGACACCGACATTGGTGCTTTCATTGAGAGTTTCTCTGTGTCGTCACCGATAGGCTCGATGGCTTCTTCGATCATCAACAACGACGCAGTCCAGGGTGAGACCTTCCTCCCCGGACAGTTCTTCGTATTCGCCGGCTTTGCACTGCGGGCCAATTCGCTTGGCCATCTGGAGCAGATCGAAAGCTACGCCCCTGGCCGTCAGGTCAGATTTGGAAGTTTGAACTTCACGGCTGACATCCGTGGGAACTTGATCCTCGATGGATTCGAGCCACAGCCGACCGTGCCGCACTGTCACGACGAGCATGATTTAGCTCCGTAGCCGGATAGTATCCTGGAGGCCGCACTCGAGTCCGCTCCGATCTTCAATTTGGAGCCGGCTTCGCAGATCGAGGATGGATGGCTAGACACCGCCTCGGGGGCTGCAACCTCTACGGCGATAGAGCCGAACACTGATCTTATCCCTCATGAAGCCCGTGACTCCGAGGTGCCGGACTCCTCGCCGGACTTCGAGCCTCCCGCGCCCCCTCCAATCGAATCCGGTTGGGCGCCGATCATGGAGTTCACCGCTGCGGACATCTTTCAACACTCACCTTTCGGCGACATCTTGAGTTCGCTAAAGTATCTCTCATTATCAGGAGAGCCCTGGCCGGACTGCGGCCAGGACGGTTGGGATGCGGACGACGAAGAAATTCAACGCCCACCCACCACCCACTTAGTAGCCACTGTCGACGATCTAACCGACATGCTAGACTTCGACTCCGAAGACATCGACGGTATGGACGACGATGCCGGAGACGACCAAGAACCAGCGCCTATCGGGCACTGCAAAGCCACCCCAACTCACGACGTATACATGGTGGATACACCAAAAGGAAGCGATAATGCGGAACAATGGGACGTGGCGAAGGACAACTCCCCCAACAAACAACCAAAACAGCGACGCAAGCGCCGCCCGAAGTCCCGCCTCGATAAAAACGGCACCCATACGGACCCGGCCCTAGAGCAGGGCGAAGCAGTGGACGGCGAACATGCCACCAAGCAACCATCCGAACATGATGAAACTGGACAAGCAACCCATCCCCGGCGAAAACAAGAGCCTAGACGATCTCACGCTGGACGCATCACCAGAGCATAAGAACCTTCATAAAATGCTCGTCACCACTGCAAGAAGTTTGAAGAAGAAAAAGCGGAAGCTCAAAACAGCGGAGGACGCACTCAGAATAAGATGGAGCAAAGTACTCAATACCGCAGATAAATATGGCGCTAGTCACCAGGCAAAGAGCTACCCGAAGCGCAAGCTGTTGACCGAATTTGACGAGGAGGCCTTAGAGCCCCCACATTCAAAAAAGAAAGAGGCCGCCTGGCCGGATAGACGACCAGATGACAGGCTAAGAGCAGCAAGGGGCGCCGCACACAAGCCGGCACAGGATCGGCATAAAGATCCTCGGAAAAAGGATGACCCGGTCAGGTCTATCTATGGGCCAAAAAAGAAGACTCCAGGAACCAACACAACCCGCCGAGCGTTTGAAGACAACGGCACACCCAAATACAGGGGCGCCGCACACCCACTATGTTTCACCAACGAGGTACTGGATCATGAATTTCCAGTGGGATTCAAACCCGTAAACATAGAGGCATATGACGGAACAACAGACCCCGGAGTCTGGATTGAGGATTATATCCTACACATACATATGGCCAGAGGAGACGATCTCCATGCCATAAAATACCTACCCCTCAAGCTCAAAGGGCCAGCTCGATATTGGCTCAAAAGCCTCCCAGAAAATACTATTGGAAGTTGGGAAGAGCTCGAGGATGCGTTTCGAGCAAATTTTCAGGGGACTTATGTCCGCCCTCCGGATGCAGACGATTTAAGTCACATAACTCAACAGCCCGGAGAGTCAGCACACAAATTCTGGAACAGGTTCCTCACCAAAAAGAACCAAATAGTCGATTGTCTGGACGCTGAAGCCTTAGCAGCCTTTAAGCACAACGTCCGAGACGAATGGCTCGCCAGACATCTCGGCCAGGAAAAACCAAGAACAATGGCCGCACTAACAAGCCTCATGACCCGCTTTTGCGTGGGGAAGAAAGCTGGCTGGCTAGATGCAGCACCAGCGACCCGAGTACATCCGAAGTCAGGGATGGAAATGGGAAATCACGACGCAGAAAAGATCAGTGCCGGAATAAAGAAAATGGCCCAAATAGCACGGCGGTCAACGCCGGATTCAGAAGCTCTCGGCCGAACAATAAAACTCTTCCCCTCAAGGACAACAGTGACGAGCTATCCAACCTAAACAAAATTCTGGATAGACTATGTCAAATACATAGTACCCCCGGGAAGCCTGCAAACCATACCCACAGGGATTGTTGGGTCTTCAAGCAGTCCGGCCGACTTAACACCGAACGCAAGGGGCTCGACACACCAAGCGAAGACGACGACGAACCCCACAAGTAGCACGCCGGAAAATAGAAGACTTTCCCACTAGAAGTCAAAACAGTGAACTCACTTCATGTGATAACACGAAAACATAGTGCGGCACCTGCCATACTAGGACACCATCCGCTGAATGGGGATAGACCCTACCAAAATTCACCGTAGCAGCACTTCCTTCAAAGGAGCGATCCTAGGCCTTTAAGCCAATTGTACAGGCTCTGTACCACTAGAGGTTGTGTTCGGTTCATCCGACAACCTCCATCGCGAAAAGCTCACTCTCCATATCGCCCCATTTAACAATGGCCCTCAAGCACTACTGGGACGCAAAGCTTTCACCCGCTTTAACGCAATACCACATTACGCGTCTCTTACACTTAAAATGCCCGGTCCACGCGGCATAATCTCATTAAAGAGTAACTCCGAGTGTTCCTCAACCATGGAGAACGTGAGACTGCCTTGACAGCCACACACTAATACGACCTTGCAGGTCAAAGCCCCTAAAAACAGGTCATTCAAATCTCGGACACGGTTAGGCGAGTCCGGCGTAAATAAACAAGGGGCTTCCCAGCCGCATACCCCTTTACAAGGGGCCGCGCGTATAAACGATGAGAGCCAATAAAGCTCAACTTTATTCATCTTCAAAATTATACTTTATTTTAAATACATCTTTTGCACGATATTTCTTCCAAACTAAAGTCCTTCTCTTTTACAGATGAAGCACGTGCTACACCCGTCTAGGATACAACACAACGGAGACACAGGCGCAGACGTGCAGTAGGGACCCGTTGCAAGGATTCTTTTCAGATTAAGACCCTGCGTAAACCTTCCTTGCTGTCTCTTGTTGATACACATCCCCTGGTTTCCTACCATAACCGAGGAGGAGGCTGGCGTTTTGGCATCGGCCGCGTCAGAAGTTCCCGCCTGTACCTGGACATTAGGGGCTTAGGGCATCGTTCTGCCCGGTATCATAAAGACCGAACACCTCAGGGAGTGTTCGGCGTCTCGAGTTAGGCCTTATATGCATCAACTCCGAATCATGTCTTTGGTCAAATGTTGGGTTTGCCCGGCTCCTGTGTTTTGCTGCCTTATGTTCCGCTCCATCGGCTAACGCGGCACCAGGAGAACTACTGCGATTGTGCCCCGGTTCGGCCGGGCGAGCACCTCAGTAGAGAAAGCCGAAAACTGACTGTCATGATATAGCGAGAGACTGGTCAACCACTCGATCAACTATTGGAATGTTTAGAATTCCTCCGCTTTGACGAAGGACCGCTTCCCGGTCAGGTACATACACGCCCCGAGTTCGGAGAGCGCGGTGCCTCTAGGGGCTATATAGTAGCTCCACCATCGAGCTCCTATGGCTAAGTGAAAGTGATAAAGCATTATAGTCCGGTTGCCTAGTTTGCTATGCTATCACCTCCTTTAAAGGACCAAGACGTTGGATTAAGTGTGAACAAGTGCTTTTTTTGCAAACACCCCCGCACCATGTGCGTGGGGGCTGAAGCCAAAGACTGCCATCTTTCAGGTTATTCATACATATACGGCCGCACAGGAGATAGTTCAATACTTGAGCGCACAAGTATAAAAAGCCGTTGCATCATAAACATGATCTCAGAAATCATACACGTCACTTAAACATAACATCTTTCGAGCACTGTGACTCTATTAAACGAGCGCCCTGCAGGACTTCCTCAAAATAGTGCTCGGCGGGTAATCGGCTTTTGTCCGAACCCCGGGATGCAACAGCGGTGGCATCCATCTCCGCCCAGTATGTCTTCACACGGGCGAGAGCCATCCGTGCACCTTCTATGCATGCCGACCGCTTCATCGCCTTGATATGCGGCACCGCCCCAAGGAATTGCTGCAACAAGCCAAAATAACTCTCAGGCTTGGTCCTTTCCAGCCACAGATGAGCGACCACATCCGTCATGGCAAGTCCGGACAATCTATTCAGCTCAGCCAACTCAACCAGTTGATTACTCAACGGAAGTGGACGCTCCGGACTATGGAATTGAGACCAGAAAAGCTCTTCCATTTCGTGATCCTTCTGGCTTCGGAAGTGCACGACTGCGTCCGCCGCACTCGCCGCCAAATCCAGATAAGGATCCTCCGCACCGCACAATCGGCCCAGCTGAGCATACTTCGGATCCGTGAACTTCCTACACAGCATAAAGGGCTTTCTAGCCGCAATGTCTCCGGCCTGACGCAGTTCCTCCTTCATAGCCCGCATTGCACTATGGGCATCCTTGGCTTCGGCGGCGGCCTTCTTCAGGTCCTCTTGCTCTGCTCGGCGTTCTCTTTCAAGAACCTCATAGCGGTCGGCAGCATCTTTTAATTTCACGACCATTCCGTCCATCTCCTCCCTGCTTCGGCAGTGAGCAGCCTTTTCGGCTTTTAGCTCTTCCGCTGCCTTCGAGGCAGCCGCATCACTTTTCCTGGCTTGCTCCTTGGCTCGAGCAAGCTCTGCTCGAAGGTCTTCCATAGCAGCGGCACCATCTGCATCAAGCATACAAATTGTAAGGAACGGGCATCAGCTCCCTTACTAGGCAACCGCGGAGCAACCACCTACCCTATGACTCATTAAGTCATTTATTGACCAGCGCGATGTCCGCATCCGCAACATCGAGTTGCCTCTTCAGCTCGGCAACTCCCTCAGTCCGGCTGGCCACCGAACGCTCCGCCAACTGCATAGGGAAGGTGATATTCTATAACTGAGATTATGATCCTCGGCATGCTGTCGCTTTCGACAGCATACCAAGTCTCAGGGGCTACTATCTATACAGGGCGCACTCCATGTGCAAAACTGTCAAAAGGTATGTCATTTTTTGCGTAGCTCAAACCCCGTCAGCAAACTTCCGACGGCCTCATACAACCCACTCTCGGCGGATGAGATCCTTTCAATCACCGTACTCATTAATGTGCGGTGATCTTCTGAGATAGACGCCCTCTTGAGCAAATCCTGCAGCTCCACCGGCCGTACTCCAATGGGTGCCGAACTCCCCGGCCCCGCCGGACTCGGGGAGACCCTCTGTGACGACACCTCAGGGTCATCCGCCCCGCCCGATGGGGCGGCAGATGGAGGCGTTTCGCTCTCCATCATCTCCGGATGAAGGTCCCCCAAAGATGAGCTCTGCTGAGATCGGCTGAGATCCGAACTACAAGGTGAAAACTTTGGTTACCCTTAGAAATAAAGCAGGAGTGTCCCCTATTACAAAATCCCCCCTTTTTACTTACGGCTCGCTGGAGGGCTGATTCTTCTGAGGAGACAGTGCGGCCAGGGCTCTTCCCGGCACAGGACCTTCCGGTGCAGATTTCTTTCCCCGCTTTGAGGCCTTGGCCTCCGGGTCTTCGGAAGTGGTCCCCTTCTCCCCCTGGAAGGAGGGAATCTCGATTCCCCCCTTACTGAAAGCCTCCTTGGCAGAGGTGGTAGTTTCCCTATGCCCCCCTTCGCCCTCCTCTGAAGGCGCAACCTCCAACATTTTGGCTAACACGGGATCCGGCGTGGTCTCGGGGAGGGGGGCCGGACACCGTATCAGTTTTGCTTGCGCTATCCACTCCTGTCCAAGGGATAGCTGGTTAAACGGCAAACCCATGATAAATAAATGGACAATATGTCCGGACACAGGGCTACTTAAGTGAGTATCCGGGCGATTGCAGCTTAGGCCAGCATCCTCGGTCAAGTCCGGACGCATCTCTTGCCATCCGAAGAACAGTTTGTACATCTCCGCGGGTGTCAAACCCATGAAGTGTTGGAGAGCTCGTGGCCCCTCCGGATTGAATTCCCACAGGCGGAGGGGGCGACGTTTGCAGGGCAGAAGGCGCCGAATCAGCATAACCTGTGCCACTATGACCAGATTAATCTCCCTTTCTTGGAGGCCTCGAATCCGGTCCTGCAACAGGGGTACATCTTTGGATGGCCCCCAGTTAAGCCCCTTGTTGACCCATGACGCTAGCCGTTGTGGAGGGCCCGAGCGGAAGACGGGCGGCGGCCTCTGCCTGCTGCCCGTGGGAGCGGTGATATAGAACCACTCCTATTGCCACAAGTCGAGCTCCTCCTGAAAAGAGCCCTCGGGCCATGGAGCATCGGCCCTCTTGCTTATAACCGCCCCGACGCACTCTGCCTGACGCCCCTCAATCATCTTCGGCTCCACGTTGAAGGTTTTGAGCCACAAGCCGAAGTGAGGGGTAGTGCGGAGGAAGGCTTCGCAGACGACAATGAATGATGAGATGTGGAGGATGGACTCCGGAGCCAAGTCATGGAATTCCAGCCCATAGTAAAACATGAGCCCCCTCACGAAGGGATCCATCGGGAAGCCTAAACCCCGACGGAGGTGAGACACGAACACGACGCTCTCGCCGGGCTCGGGAGTAGGAATAACTTGCCCTCGGGCAGGCAACCTATGCGAAATCTCGTAGGTCAAGTACCTGGCGTCTCTTAGCTTTAGCACATCCTCTTCCGTGGCGGAAGAGGGCATCCACCGGCCTCGTAGGTCGGAGCCGGACATTGTCGAGGGTCGAAAGTACCGAATCTGGAGCCCTGGGTGTTGGAACTTGGGGCGAGAGGCGGATTCGATTGAGGATTGAAGAAAAAGAACGGGCCTTGGTCTCATTATAAAGAGGGAGAATACCAAGAGCCGTCCCCGTGACCGTTTGGAACCCACCTTCGATGGAGGAGGCACGGCAACGGGCGCGGTTGGGTTACCCACGTCCGTATTAATGGGAATCCCGGAATAAGGGGAACACGATCTCTGCTTCTACAAGACGTGCCAAGGAAACCGCTTCGCTAAACGCGCCAAGGTGGTACGATAAAAACAATTCTAGTAAAGGCTTGGTAGTGGTGTGACGTCACGCCACAAAATACGTCAGCAGATTGAACTTGTGTAATATTATTCTCTCTACGGTGGTACGTGGAATTTATTTTGCAGAGCCGGACACTATCCTGGTGTTCACAATCTTCTATAAATTATTCGAAGGAGGAACCCGCCTTGCAATGCCAAAGACAATATGCGCGCCGGACTCGTCGTCCTTGAAGCCTGGTTCAAGGGCTACTGAGGGAGTCCTGGACTAGGGGGTGTCCGGATAGCCGAACTATCATCATCGGCCGGACTCCAAGACTATGAAGATACAAGATTGAAGACTTCGTCCCGTGTTCGGATGGGACTTTCCTTGGCGTGGAAGGCAAGCTTGGCGATACGGATATGTAGATCTCCTACCATTGTAACCGACTCTGTGTAACCCTAGCCCTCTCCGGTGTCTATATAAACCGGATGGCTTTAGTCCGTAGGACGAACAACAATCATACCATAGGCTAGCTTCTAGGGTTTAGCCTCCTTGATCTCGTGGTAGATCTACTCTTGTAACACACATCATCAATATTAATCAAGCAGGACGTAGGGTTTTACCTCCATCAAGAGGGCCCGAACCTGGGTAAAACATCGTGTCCCTTGTCTCCTATTACCATCCGCCTAGACGCATAGTTCGGGACCCCCTACCCGAGATCCGCCGGTTTTGACACCGACACCGGTCTTTGACGAATGACGAAGGACATGGCCTTGTTGTAGGGCATCATGGCCTTGAGGAACTTGCACTTGATCCAATTGTCATCCGTGTCCTTGCTCCCATGATCTCGGAGTGCGACCGCGAGTTTGGTCACTGTTCGAAAGAGCTCACGAGGTTCTTCATCTTCTTTCATTGCAAACTCATCGGCGTCATCTTGCACCACTTCATAGTTAGAGCGTTGAATGCTAGCACTTCCTCGATAGAGAGACACAACACATTTCCATGCGTCTTTAGCCATGGCATGAGGACGAAGATGAGGGAGATCTTCGGGAAGGATTGCATCTTGGATGATGAAGAGAGCACTCTCATTGAATTGATTATCCACGGCTCCTCGAGGGGTGAAGTTTCTTGGGTCATGTGGATAGAAACCTTCTTCTATAATTCTCCAAAGATTAGTATTCACATGTTTTAAATGACGCTTGAAACGATAGACCCAAGCATCAAAATCCTCATTTTTCACAATCTTAGGAGGAGGACCGGCATGATTTAAATGAGTAGTGGGAATCGGTCCACCATAAGTAGGAGGTTCCACATGGGCAAAGATGCCGGAGCCATTTCTACCACTAGTAGAAGGACCTTTTTCACTATTAGCTTCCCCCTTGTCGGAGGTGGCATCCGTCACCTTGTTAGTGGGATCACCCACTTTCATCAGCGAGGTAGATAGTTTAAGTCCTTCTAGGAATTCAGAAAACATGCTTTTAACCTCGGTCGTCATGGAGGTTTTCAATGTGTCTAAAGCCACATTGAATTCCTCACGTGAGACCGAGGTTCCCCCATCGGCCGTAGACGAGATAGAATTCACATCGGAGTGCTCCTCCGCACCGTCGTTGATGTCAACCATACTCTTCAGATGACAAAGTCCTTAATAAAGAGACGAGGCTCTGATACCAATTGAAAGGATTGATATGGTTGACTAGAGGGGGGGTGAATAGGCAACTAACAATTTTTAAGCTTTTCTTTAACAATTTAAACCTTGCAACAAAATAGGTTGTCTAGATATGCAACTACGTGGACAACCTATATGATGCAAAGACAACTAGCACACAAGCAAGCAATAGATACAACACAAGTAAGCTTGCAAAAGTAAAGGCACGAAATAACCAAGAGTGGAGCTGGTGAAGACGAGGATGTGTTACCGAAGTTCCTTCCTTTTAAGGGGAAGTACGTCTCCGTTAGAGCGGTGTGGAGGCACAATGCTCCCCAAGAAGCCACTAGGGCCACCGTAATCTCCTCACGCCCTCACACAATGCGAGATGCCGTGATTCCACTATTGGTGCCCTTGAAGGCGGCGACCGAACCTTTACACACAAGATTGGGGCTATCTCCACAACACTTGGAGGCTCCCAACAACACCACGAAGCTTCACCACAATGGAGTATGGCTTCGAGGTGACCTCAACCATCTAGGGTTCTCAAACACCCAAGAGTAACAAGATCCGCTAGGGATTAGTGGGGGGAATCAAATTTCTCTTGGTGGAAGTGTAGATCGGGGCCTTCTCAACCAATCTCGAGCAAATCAACAAGTTTGATTGGCTAGGGAGAGAGATCAGGCGAAAATGGAGCTTGGAGCAACAATGGAGCTTTTGGGGGAAGAGGTAGGTCAACTTTGGGGAAGAAGACACCTTTATATAGTGGGGGAAACAATCCAACCGTTACCCCCCAAACAACCACGCACAGAGCGGTACTACCGCTCCCTTCCAGCGGTACTACCATGCTGACGAGGAATGCCGAGTCCTAGCCCCAGAGCGGTACTACCGCGGAAGTATAGGCGGTACTACCGCTTGGAGCGGTACTACCGCCCCTAATACCGCTACTAGTATCGTAAAACCTGACACGAAAAACAGCAGTTGAGAATCGAGGCGGTAGTAGCCCGGAACCACTGTGGTACTACGGCCGAAGTTCGCAAGCGGTACTACCGCTTGACGAGCTTCGGCGGTACTACCGCTGAGGACCGCGGTACTACCGCTGGGACAGGACAGGCAGGCACAGATTAGGAAAGATAGCTCCAATGAAGCGGAAAGAAGCATCGGGTGTGATAAGGATGTGTACGTGTTGATTCCACCCTAGCCTTCCCAAAGAGGATCCCCTCTTGATAGTATGGTGACTCCTACGAAACTAGACCACCAGCAAAGAAACGAAGGAGCTACACCATCTTGAATAAAACACCAAGGGGAAGTAATCGTCTCGTGCCAAAGGATGAATCTCTGAAAGAACTCAATGCACACGATTAGTCCGCAAAAGCATTGTCATCAATCACCAAAACATCTTGGGGATAAACATGCCCTTACATAGAGGCATACTAGTGACACTTTGTTTGTCTATGTATTCACACATGTACTAAGTTTCCGGTTAATACAATTCTAGCATGAATAATAAACATTTATCATGATATAAGGAAATATAAATAATAGCTTTATTATTGCCTCTTGGGCATATTTCCTTCAGGGAAGACTATGGAGAACTCAAAGTCAGAGAGTTGGTTCACTTGCTAGTCCCATCCAACAACATCCCAGATCTGAAGCCCTTCAAGCACAGTTTGGGGGGAGATTCTTTGGTCTTGAACCATGACAATGGCGGAGTTGGAGAGGGAAGGGGCCGCCACCACCAAAGGGAGATCACAATCCAGAGCGAAAAATGAGCAACTGGGGACACCCGTCCCAAAATGAAGAAAGGACGGAGGCTTCTGACGGTTCTGACAGTTGACAGTGAGGTGCCCATCGGAGCGGCAGATCAGGCAGAAAGGTGGGTTGGTGCATCTCAACTGGAAGTGCCCAGGTTGGTGGCATGTGAAGCAGGTGAGGGCGGAGGGATTACTCGGGGCAGAAGAGTTGGGGCGATGCAGCAGATGGGGAGGAGGAGGAGGGAGGATGCCGTCCCCCAAGCCCGTCGAGGAAGATGATTCGGGGAGAGGGCCAGGAGGGTGCCGGGCCAGACTAGAGAAGGAGCACGGGGGTGGACGAGGCCCGGCCTGAGCGCAGGATGAGGGGCCTGCCGCGCAGGAGCAGAAGGGCCACGCCCCAAGCCCGAGGCCGACAGAGATCCCGACGAAGAGGACCGGCCCACACCGCCCGCCGCCGCCACCGCCTCTCAAGGATCTAGCACAGGAGGACACGCCACCCCAGATCAAGCGCCCTAAGGGCCAGCTGCAGGCGTGGCATGCTTGTGCTCCACGCGCTGGAGCCACTCCAGACCGACATCCCAAGTAGCACAGTCGCGAGCCACCTGCTCATGAGCCGTCTGCTCCGCCTCCAACTTGGAACGAAGGGAAGCTTCGAGCTCCAGATCCACGCCCAAGCGCGGCGACTCCTCACGCTGGCGCTTACTACCAGAGATCGCGTCACTCGACAAGCCCCTAGATTTGTCCATGGCGAGGGCCGCCGCGAAGGAGAGGAGGAGGGGAGGGGGAGGGGTGGATCTGACTAGGCGACGAATGGGAGCACGATATCTACGCAGATCAGTGGCGGAAGCTGGAAACCCTAGGAGGGGGACTGAGCCACGGCGCACCCATATATAGCCTGACCGAGCCAACCCTAATTGTGTCAGGCAGGCTACCTGGGCTGGA
>NC_041383.1:627111709-627131135 GCF_002162155.2 Triticum dicoccoides
CTGGGCTGGAGGGGGGTTGGAATACAGACCAAAGTAACTGCACATGGCCTACTTGGGGGAGGGGGGAGTCGCTCTGAGGATAGCGAGGGGGGGTGGGCCGAGCACACACGAGCAGGCAAGGAGGCCCCAGAGGCCCAAGATCTAGCCCCCACATGGCCCACTAACCATCGGGGGCAAGACCAGATGTAAAGCAAGCGCCGCCGCCACCACGGAGCACCCAGCACCGCAGCCGCCGGCGACGACGGCAGGGAGCCAGAGAGGGGGGAGGACTACCCACGCCCAGGGCGGCACCCAAAACCCCAGATCCGGGCGAGGGGAGAGTTAGCTTACCAGGCTTGCGACGGCGGCGAGCGACACGGACCCAGCCAGCATCCGCCACTGGAGACACCACCAGTCGGCCCCGGCCCCTAGGAGCAAATTTGCGGGAGCAAGGCACGCGAAGGGGGACATAGGCCAGCAGGGGAGAGACCAGCGAGGGCACAGCCGCCTCATCTGAGGAAACATCCTCATCGGAGTCGAGAGCCCAGCGACTGCCCGGGGGGAGCGAGGGCCGCGGCGCCAGCAAGGGAGTGCGGGCCGGCGGGTCGGACATGGAGGGAGAGGCCGAATGAGAGGGCGACAGTGATCCAAGCACATCAGGGGCGAGAGGGCAGCGGGGAAGGGGAAGGGGGAGAGGGGAGCGGGAGGGGGAGAGAGGAGAGCCATCCGATAATCAAACTTTCTGTTGAGATGTTTTTCCTTCCAAACAATGCACTTCAAAAGGAGATAGATCTACTAGTGTATACGGGAAAGCGGATGGAAACTTTACCAGCCAAAAGGGCAATACATCAAGGGCATAACTAAAAAACATGTACATGGTAACATGTTTGCCCATTTATGTTTTCCCTTGGTGGCTCCCGTCTAGGGTTTGAGATACCTCCCGTTTAGGACGAACCGGACTCTACTGCCAATCCTAATCCTCCCCGGCTAGGTTCTCGGGCAGATTAAGGGGATAGCCTCGCTATCTACTCGGCCTTGGTTCCTGTCGTGGGTCGCTAGGGGTTTGGTGGTTCGAAGACGCATCTCACTAGGGTTTGGCGATGGCAGAATCGGGCTCGCAATCGTCAGCAAGAAGTGCGACCCCGGGAGGTAAGCCAATTGGGGTTGAGGAGATGATCAGGAAACTCAAGTTACAGGAGCGGGAGGAGGATGATCTGATCTTCGAAGAGGAGTTCCTAGATGAGATCGAGGAAGCAGAGTTCATGGCGCTGGCGACGGTGCACACGAACAAGCCCTTCAGTAGGGGGTCATTCTATGATACGATGCGGCTCCCCTGGAGTCTAGCACAGGGAGTAACATTCAGACCACTAGGCGAAAATTTATTCTCTCTGACTGTGAATTGTCTAGGGGATTGGAAAAGGGTCACAGAGGAGGGCCCATGGTTGTTTTGTAATCATGGTGTGCTTATCGAGAAGTATGATGGCTACACCAGGTATGACGAGATAGTCTTGGATAAAACTGGCAGTTTGGATTCAGAATGTTGATCTCTCCCACTTTTCAGAAAGGATCATGTGGTTAGGTCGCTGGCAAAGAAAGTGGGGGTTGTGGAGAGGGTAATGTTAAACCCTAGGTGGGGTGAGGGAAGGATTGTGAGGATCAGTGTCAAACTTGACATTCATGAGCCACTAATGAGATATGTCTCTATTACAAAGGATGGGAAGAAGGTGTACTACTCAGTGCTATACGAGAAGATGTCGGTGTTCTGCTATGTGTATAGCCATATGGGTCATACATACCTCGAGCACGGTAATGGAAAGCATGACCCACGGTCCATGGAGTGGGGAGAATTCATGTTAGCACCCCGCCCGGGAGAGAGGAGGCGGCCAGGTCAAAGCTTGAAGGGGAGGCAGAGGGATAGGGCTACCCCTGGTGGTCCAAGGAGAAATCAGGGCTCGGACGACGATGATCTGAAAGACACGGGTGCTAGCCCTAGAAAACCCACTGGCAGGTCGACTGGGGACAAACTCTCTGGCCGGAAGAGGCTTACTTTTGATGAGCTGAATGCAGACCTAGCAGCCCTTGCAAATATCCTGCCTGGTCAGGCACAGGAGTCCCCAATTGCTATGTCAACTGCGGTGGTGGTTCACTCAAAGGGCAAGCTGACAACAGAGAAGGAAGATGAGGATGGTGACACGTCATCGCAGGATTCAAAGAGATCAAAGAAGGACAACGCGGATGTGATGGATGCTAGCCACATTTTATCGGCGAGCTCCGAGAAGGGGCTCGACCGGTTGCAATGAAAATCCTCATGTGGAACTGTCATGGGATGCGTACACCTGCGGCAGTTCAAGCGCTCTTGGGGATCCAAGAGCGAATAAAACTAGATGTGTTGTTCCTGTCTGAAACACACATGGACATGGCTAAGGCAGGAAAATTGAGAAGGAGGTTAGGTTTTGAGGAGATGGAAGTTTCGGAAAGTGACGACAGAAGTGGAGGACTGATCATGCTTTGGCAAACCAGCCTGGGAGTTTCATCTAGGGTTGTTCATACAAACTACATAGATATACGCATTAAGGAGATGATAACAGCGGGATGGTGCTTCACAGGCTTCTACGGTGAGCCAAGTAGTGACCGAAATCATCTTTCGTGGGAATATTTGCGAGGCTTACACGCAACGACTAATCTGCCATGCTTAGTGGCAGGGGATTTTAATGAAATTTTGCAAGCTCGTGAGAAGGAAGGGGGTTGCACGTGCTCAGCGATGTATGCAGGCATTTAGCAGTGGCCTGAGCGACTGTGGGCTCGATGACCTTGGTTATTCGGGCGATATTTTCAGCTGGCGTAGAGGTCGAATTTTAGAGTGACTTGATAGAGCAGTTTCAAGTAGCTCTTAGGCTGATATGTTCCCAGCATATGGTGTTGTGAATGAACCGTTCAATAAGTCAAATAACCGGCCGATCCTAATTGATACTAACTTTCAACTAGGCTTACAGCCAAGGGGCCCGTCGGGACCGAGGAAATTTGAAGCAAGGTGGCTTGCGGAGGAGGATGTGGAGGTGATAGTTCAAGCTGCCTGGGATCGTGCAAAAGCCAGAGGGACCGAGCCTTACTCTCAAGTGACGGGGGATATTCATACAGCTTTGCACACTTGTGATAAAGAGACACTAAAGGGTCCTAGAACCCGGTTGAGGAAACTCCAGAAAGAGTTAAACAATGTGTTGTCGGGCCCGCTGACGGACGAAGCAGTAGCTCGGCAGCACGACCTACACATGCAGATTGAAAATCTACTTGAACAAGAGGAGATATACTAGATGCAGAGAGGACGTGTTGATTGGCTCTGTCGGGGTGATCTAAACACATACTTCTTTCACCGTGCAACCACTGGGAGACGCAAGAAAACTTTTATAAAGAAATTGAAAGGAGAATCTGGGGACTGGATTGAGGAGGAGAACCAACTTGAGGGCCGTGTGGCGCACTATTTTGAGGGACTCTTTTCCTCAGATGTGCAAGAACCGGACCAAACTGTTTTGGACAAGGTAAAGCCTAGGGTCTCTGATGTGATGAATGCGGAACTAATGATACCCTTTTGTAAAGAGAGCACTGTATAACATTGGTGATCTTAAAGCACTGGGGCCTGATGGACTGCATGCAGTGTTCTATAAGAGGTTCTGGCACATTATTGGCGAGGATCTGATTGACGAAGTGTTGATGGCAGTTAATAATAGGAAGATACCGGAAGGATGGAACAACACTACAATTGTTCTTATCCCAAAGGTGGAAAATCCGGAGGTAATCACACAGTTCCGTCCAATAAGTCATTGCAATGTGGTTTATAAGGTGATTTCGAAACTGCTAGCCAATAGGCTAAAAAACCTGTTGCCGGAGATTATTTCACCTAATCAAAGTGCTTTTGTCCCCTGGCGCTTGATTACGGACAACTTATTAGTTGCTTTTGAGTCTTATCATGCTATCAAGAGGAAGAGAACCAAAAAGTTCGGAATATGTGCGATAAAACTGGACATGCACAAGGCCTATGATAGGGTCGAGTGGGTGTTTCTCGAGAGAATCATACTGTAGATGGGATTCACATCAGATTGGGTGTCGCTCATTATGGAGTGTGTACGGTCAGTAAAGTATCAAGTTCGTTTTAATAACTCTCTCACAGATTTCTTTGTTCCATCTTGAGGCCTCCGCCAAGGAGACCCGCTATCACCTTATCTTTTTTTACTTTGTGCGGAGGGCCTCTCTAGTTTGCTCAATCATGAGGAGGAGATGGGTAACTTGATAGGGGTGAGAGGATGCCGGGATGCTCCAGCCATTTCTCACCTTCTCTTTGCGGACGACTCCCTCATTATGATGCGAGCAGATGCAAGCAATGCCGCAAGCCTTCACCGTGCTCTTGATGATTATTGTGCTGCCTTGGGACAACTGGTGAGTGAGGCTAAATCGAGCATTTTCTTCAGCCCTTGTACAACGGTAGAAGTGCGGGCTGAGGTTTGCACCACATTGAACATTATGGCCGAGGCGATTACAGACAAGTATTTGGGGCTGCCCCCGATTGTTGGGGTGGAGAGAACTGATTGTTTCCAACATATTGTTGATAGAATCTTGAACATCATCAGAGGATGGAAGGAGAAGAAGCTCTCCTTTGGAGGGAAAGAAGTGTTGTTGAAGGCTGTTATTCAAGCCATTCCCTTTTATGCCATGTAAGTCTTTAAGCTGCGAAAACAAATTTGCAATGCGATAACAACTGCCATGTCACAGTACTGGTGGGGAGATGAAGATGAGAAGAAGCACATGCACTGGTTTGCGTGGTGGAAGATGTGTGTGCCAAAGAGCAACGGAGGTATGGGTTTCAGAGATGTACACTGTTTCAACCTGGCTCTCTTAGCTAAACAGTGCTGGAGACTGCTAGCAGAACCAGACTCTTTATGCGCCACAGTCTTGAGGGCAAATTACTTCCCGGACGGTGATTTACTGAATTGTCCCCTCAAGAAAGGTAGCTCTTATACGTGGCAGAGCTTGTGGAGTGGTGTTTAGACTCTCAAAAAAGGATATATATATATATATATATATGAAGAGTTGGAGATGGCACACAAATAAGCATTTGGAGTGATCCATGGGTATCTAGCAGCCCAAATAGGAAGGTAATGACTCCACGAGGTAATATCATACTCATGAAAGTTTCTGAACTTACTGACGTGGATAATAGGTGTTGGGATGAGCAACTTATCAGACATATATTCTGGAACATTGATGCAAATCGTATTTTGAATATACCCCTGGCTCCGGGGATGATGGAGGATTTTGTTTCATGGCACTACAATAAAACTGGAATTTTCTCGGTCAAGACGGCTTATCACATGGAGTGGGATCATCAACACGGACGAAAGTTGAGACAAACAAATTCAGTATTGTCCTCAAGTACTAGTCCAGTTTGGTGCATTCTATGGAAGCTTGGAGTACCGGCTAAAATAAAAGTGCATGTATGGCGAGCTTTGTATGGAGCAATCCGGTGTTGGGTGTGTTGGCAAACCGACATAGGATTACAACATCGGACTGCCCAATTTGTGAATCAGACTGCGAAAGTGTTCGCCATTCGTTCTTCAGGTGCGGCAGGGTGCAAGAAATTTGGGCAAAGCTTGGCTTGAACTCTATTATAAATGAGCTATGTGAAGCTGAGTTGGAGGGCTCGTCGGTCCTAGGAGATTTGCTGTTGATGCCCAATGCCGTCGTCCCGTCGCTCCCGGGCGTGTCCAGGAAGGAGCTTGTGGCGTTGGCCATGTGGTATATATGGTGGGAACGCCGGTGCTTCACCCATGGTGAGGCCATGTGGGAGCCGGCACGTTCGGCCGAAGCTATTGTTACTCTGACAAAGAACTTCATGAGAGCAAAGAAGCAAGGTGCGAGGCGGATCCAGCGGCATGGTTGGACTAAACCACCTGAAGGTTTCGTCAGCCTAAATGTCGATGCTTCCTTCGATGCAGACAGCGGCACTGGCGGAACGGGGGCCATTATTAGAGACTCCATGGGAGCGTTCATTGCGGCGTTGGCGAGCAACATCCCTTTCGTAGAGGACGCAGCAAGGGCAGAGGCTAGAGGCCTCAAGGACGGGCTGATTCTGGCGAACAACATTGGATGCAATAAGGTGGAGATCCGAGATGATTGCATGGAGGTGATTGAAACCATGCAACATGGAGGGAATTATTTAGGTCCAGCTGCAGCCATCTATGAAGAGTGTTCTTTTTTATGTCGTAATTTTATTTCCGTTAAGTTCTGTCATTGTCCTAGGGAGGCCAATATAGCGGCTGATTTGTTGGCTACAAAGTTGGAGCCCTCGAGAACTATTGTGTGGCTGACCGGGGCTCCGGACTTTCTGTTTGATATACTCTCAAACAATGTGGCCCTGTTTCCACATGAAATATAAACCGCCGTGATGACATTTTCTTAAAAAAAACACGTACATGGTTACAACACCATGCAAAAGGACATCCACCTAAAGGGCAGATGCACCCGTAAAAGAAAAGGTTGCAATGATGTAGTAGTATACTGACATAAACTATACACTACGTACCACTAGCAGCAGAGAGGAGGTTATCAGGCAACACATCATGCCAGGCAACACAGCAGAGAGGAGGTTACTGGATATGCTTCGTCTTGATCGAACGACAGCGCCAAGGGAGGCTGCCAGCCGGCAGCCCCACTATCGTACGTCCGCTACACCCGATTCGTGTCGCATGTACACAACCAACGCCCATTGTTCGTATCGCCCCATTTCGTTGGTTGACCGGGCATCGCACTGACAAATCTGGCATTTGGAGGAATCTATTGGACACTGTGACAGGATCTTAGCACGTACGTAGGGTAGTATATATGCTTCCACACGAACAGCATCTCAAGCAAGAAAAGCCATGGAAACCACAAGGCTATCCTTGCTCTCTCTTCTTCCGTTCCTTCTCCTCGCGATCGCTGCCGCGGCAACCGGCGGCGAGCTCAGCACGTTCATCGTCCACGTGCAAGCAGAGGAAACCCACGTGTTCGGCACCGCGGACGACCGGAAGGCGTGGTACCACTCGTTCCTCCCGGAACATGGCCGGCTGGTGCACGCGTACCATCACGTCGCCAGCGGGTTCGCGGCCCGGCTGACGCGACGGGAGCTGGAGGCGGTGTCCGCCATGCCCGGGTTCCTCAGCGCGACCCGCGCCCGGACGTACACCACGCTCACGACGCACACGCCCGAGTTCCTGGGGCTGAACCTGGAGCAGGGGCGGCGGAACTACACGTCGGAGTTCGGCGCCGGGGTCATCGTCGGCGTCATCGACACCGGCATCTTCCCGGACCACCCGTCCTTCAGCGACGACGGCATGCCGCCGCCGCCGGCCAAGTGGAAGGGGCGCTGCGACTTCAGCGGCACCTCGTGCAACAATAAGCTCATCGGCGCTCGCAACATGGTCGCCGCCCTCAACGGCCCGAACGGCACTTCCGCGCGGGTTCCGCCGGTCGATGAGTTTGGGCACGGGACTCACACGGCAAGCACCGCCGCTGGTGCGGTCGTGCCGGGCGCTAACGTGCTCGGCCACGCATGGGGCACCGCCGCCGGGATGGCGGTCCGCGCGCACATCGCCGTATACAAGGTGTGCTACGGAAATGTTGTAGTAGACTGCGAGGATGCCGACATACTGGCTGGCATTGACGCCGCCGTGGGGGACGGCTGCGACGTCATCTCCATGTCTCTCGGTGGGCCGTCGGTGCCCTTTCACCAAAACCCTATGGCCATCGGGACGTTCGGCGCCATGGAGAAGGGCATTTTTGTGAGCATGGCTGCTGGCAACTCCGGCCCGGGAGAGAGCACCGTGATAAACGAGGCTCCATGGATGCTCACCGTCGCCGCTGGCACCATGGACCGCTCGATTCGTTCGACCGTGCAGCTGGGGAACGGCGCGTATTTCCAGGGCGAGTCGCTATACCAGCCAAACGTTGGCTTCTGCCCGTTGGTCTACGCGGGCGCGAGTGGGAAGCCATTCGCCGAGTTCTGCGGAAACGGCAGTCTGGACGGCTTCGACGTCAAGGGCAAGATAGTGCTGTGTGAACTCACGAAAAACATCTCGGTGATCAACCAAGGTGAGGTAGTGGAGAGTGCCGGCGGCGTCGCCATGATCTTGGCGAGCCCGTTTTTCCGAGGGTACGACAAGTTAGCCCAGGCGAACATCCTCCCGGCGTCGAGCGTCGACTACCTCTCGGCCGCAGCCATCAAATCCTACCTCAACTCCACGGCGAACCCGGTGGCACGTATGGGCTTCAGGGGTACATTACTCGGCACGTCACCTGCCCCGTCGATCATCTTCTTCTCGTCTCGCGGGCCTAGCCGTCAGGACACTGGCGTTCTGAAGCCCGACATCACGGGCCCCGGAATGAACGTGCTCGCGGCATGGCCTTTTCAGGTTGGCCCACCGTCGGCGCCGGTTCTCCCTGGGCCGACCTTCAACATGATCTCCGGCACGTCCATGTCAACGCCACACCTCGCCGGCATCGCCGCTTTGATAAAGAGCAAGCACCCGGACTGGTCACCGGCGGCGATCAAGTCGGCAATGATGACGACGGCCGACATCACCGACCGCTCCGGCAATCCCATACTCAACGAGCAACGCGTGGCGGCCAACCTCTTCGCCACCGGCGCCGGACACGTCAACCCAATGAAGGCCGCCGACCCTGGACTAGTCTACGACATCACCCCCGAGGATTACATCGGCTACCTATGTAGCATGTACACGAGCCAGCAGGTCTCGGTGATCGCGCGCCGGCCAATCAACTGCTTGACCACCGTCGTGATCAGTGACTGCCTGCTGAATTACCCTTCGATCTCGGTCGCTTTCCCAGCTTCCTGGAATTCGACTGCGCTGGTGGTGGTAAGGCGCAAGGTGAAGAACGTCGGGGAGGTGCCTTCGGTGTACTACGCGGCGATCGACATGCCGAGCAGCGCCGTAAGCGTGGACGTATTTCCGAGGGAGCTGGAATTCGTCGAGCCAAACCAGGAGCTGACTTTCTCGGTATACGTGTGGCCGAGGCAGAGTGATGCGAGGGTGCTGCAGGGTGCGCTGCGGTGGGTGTCCGAGAAGCACACCGTGCGGAGCCCAATCTCCATCACCTTTGCCTGATCAAGCTTGATTTTCGGCATGAGAGATGGAAGGATCCAAGAGCATACTATCTCCGACCTTTCTTTCTTTCCCCCTCTCTCAAAGTAGGCTTTCGGCCTGATGTATACATAAAGCTACATGATTGAACGATACAAGGTGCCGAGGAAAACCTTAAGTTTCTCCTCCCCTCTCTTGCACGGTTGAGAGATGGCATCGAGATCTCGGGAGTAACCCATTCCTAACCTTCTCCATCATCGACGAAGCCTGACCTGAGTTGGGAGGGGAGAGGTGCATAGTGGTAGGTTGTGTCTTCCCGCTAGGGTGTTTGGCATAATGTCGTCTTGGAGGTGGCCAAGGTTGCGTGCGAGCCGCGTGCGGCTGGTGGTCATATGCATCATTATAAGTTCTCCAAGTTGCCAAGAAAGAGTTCAATAACACATGTAAGAAACTAGGGTATTTTCATGAGTCGCTCGTGCTCCGTAGTTGAGTTCTTTCACATTTCTCGTATCGTTTTTCATGGATTACCATCTTGAGGTTCTTTTTTGGGAATAAGAAAATCGTCTTGATAGCAATCATTAGACCAATAGAACAAAGGTAAGCTCTGCAGCTAATCCACAAGCAAGGATTGTAGGTCCATTACGGTTTTGCTCCTGCTCTACTGGCTTGCTATCTATGAAGGACGAAAGCTGGTGGCAACAGATCTGATGACAATGTCAACGCAATGAAGGCCGCTGACCCTGGCCTAGTCTACAACATTACTCCTGATAATTACATCGGCTACCTTTCTAGCATGTACACGAGCCAGGAGGTCTTGGTGATTGCGCGCCGGCTGATCGACTGCTTGACCACCGTCGTGATCAACGATTGTCTGTTGAATATCCCGTCGACCTGTGTCACTTTCGCAGCTTCCTGGAATTCGACTGCGCCTTTGGTGGTAAGGCGCAAGGTGAAGAACGTCGGCGAGGTGCCTTCGGTGTACTACGCGGCGATCGACATGGCAAGCAACACCGTAAGCGTGGACATATTTCCAAGGGTGTTGGAATTCATCGAAGAGGGCAAGGAGCTGACTTTCACGGTATACTTGTGGCCGAGGCAGAGTGTTGCGAGGGTGGCGCAGGGTGCGCTGCGGCGGGTGTCCGAGAAGCACACCGTACAGAGCCCAATCTCCATCACCATTGCCTGACCACAGGCTTGATTTTTTATAACCTACAAGTATAGGGAATCGTTTGTGAGTGCGGCTAATCTGCACCCGGGCTCATCTGCACCCATGCTTAGATAAAAATTCAAAAAAAATACTAGAAAAATTCAAAAAATTCCAAATTTTTTTGTGGTGGTAGATAATTTGACGCGTGAGGTGCGCCCCAAAATTCAACTCATTTGAGCATCTGAGCAGCTCTCGTCAAAAAAGACAAAATCAGGGTCTGTAAAAATGTATACTGTTCACGCACTGTTTTGACCCGATTTGTCTTTTTTGCCGAGAGCTGCTCAGATGTCCAAATGAGTTGAATTTTGGGGCGCACCTCACGCATCAAATTATCTACCACCACAAAAAAAATTGGAATTTTTTGAATTTTTCTAGTATTTTTTTTGAATTTTTTGCTGAGAGGGAGCAGATGAGCCCGGGCACCGTTTTGAGTTTTCCATCGTTTGTAGCTTTTTTCGATAAGTAAGAGTGTTGAACCTAATGAGGAGCTAAAGATAGAACAAATATTCTCTCAAGTTTTATCGACCACCGATACAACTCTACGCACACCAACGTTCGCTTAACCTAGAACAAGAATAAAACTAGAAGTACTTCCCAGGTGTAGAGGGATATGTTTGCAAGACAATAAAGAATGTGGAAATAAAAGTTAGGTGTTGTTCTAATAAAAGTACAATTAGGTTAGTGTAGTGAGTGTGGAAAAGTGATGGTAGGATTTTCGGAATTGTCCCTAAGCAATTGACTACGTTGCTAGACCGACAGCAAGTTTTTATGTGGGAGAGACCACTGCTAGCATGTCATCCTTTACTTGGAATTATATGCGTAACTGAAGTATAATAAGCACGAAACATCTATATGTTGGAAACTTATCAATGGGTAGTTGAGGTTACCCGGTCATGAGATGTTGGCCATCTTGGTTATCATTCAGATATGGGCGACAATTTAATCTATGGAGGAGAGGAAGGAAACATACTATTTGGTAGAGATGTCGTATACGAGGCCCTGGGAGAACACATTATGTCGTTTGACATGGCCTGCACCGAAAGCAAATGGGGTTGTCAGTGAACTTCCTGTGGCATCTCGAAGGGAGTAGTTTGTGTTGTTGACGGTGTATGCAGTGGCGGAGCTATGTTGGGGCAAAATCCGGCCGTGGCCCGCCCAACGTAGCACCAAATAGTGAAGATTAAGGGGCCCTTAGTAGAAAAACTATTAAGGCCAGCTTTAATCTGGCTGTTTGGCCCGCCCAAGGATTTTACCGTAGCTCCGCCACTAGGTGTATGTGGTGTTCATCGGTGCAAACTTCATAGCCAAAGGGCTCCAGTTAAGGTGTGTTGCCTTGGACATCAATGCCCCTCGAGAACAAAAAAATTCAATAGATAGATCAAATAAACAATGGAACTTGCGTATCGATTTTCTTTCCTAACCTACTCTCGTGACCTAGAGATAGATGTGGTGGCCAAATTACCCACCTTCCCGATGAGACCGAGGGCCCACTCTCCCTCCGTTTGTCGCTTCGGGAATGGGGGGAGGCGGGGACACTAGGTGTTTGATCTAGTGATGGTAGGGTTAGGAATAAATTTAGATTTGGGCTTTGATCGATTGCAACGTAGATGATGGCATCATTATCAGTATAGAATAAGGTTTTCCCCACATCATCCTCGTTCTGGTGATACTTTTTTGAATGGTCAAGAGGAATGTGGAGAATGGTGTATCCCAAGATCCCTCCGAGTCTGACTTTTTCGTCAGCAAGTTTGTCTCGGTGACGTTGTCCTGTGCAACAGACAACGGGGTTGTGCGTCTTGGTCTTCCAGCTCTACTTTTGACCGACGAAGGTTGACCCGCTCTATTACGAGCCCTCTACAATGGGTTTTTTCCGGCGATTTGCTACACAGGTCGCAGCCCTCGACATCTTCCAGACTGCATCAACGGTTTTTCGCCATTGCTTCTACAAACTACTGAGTTTAACAAGTTTGCTCCGTCGAGTCAAGGGGCCAAAGGCAGCAACGAGTTTTTCTCATGGCAGTGGATGCGGAAAGAAGACTTGAGCACCCCGAGGACATGGTTGTATTATGCAATCTCTATAAGGATGTTTTGTAAGGATCTGTAATGCTTAGCCATGATCATTGGCCTTCTCGCACAAAAATGAAAAATGAAAAACATTTGAGTGCTCGTAGTTCTTTTTTTAGGGGTGGATTAACGAACTGCTCGGCTCGTTAAGCTCGTGCTCGTTAAGGCTCGGCTCGTTAAGATTAACGAGCAGAAAACCATGTTCGAGTCGGTTCGTTTGAAGCTCGTTAAGCTCGTGCTCGTTAAGGCTCGGCTCGTTAAGCTCGTTAAAATTAACGAGCAGAAAACCCTGTTCGACTCGGTTCGTTTGAAGCTCGTTAAGCTCGTGCTCGTTAAGCTCAATAAGATTAATGAGTAGAAAATCCTGTTCGACTCGGTTCGTTTGAAGCTCGTTAAGCTCGTGCTCGTTAAGGCTCGGCTCGTTAAACTCGTTAAGATTAACGAGCAGAAAACCCTGTTTGACTCGGTTCGTTTGAAGCTCGTTAAGCTCGTGAACGCTCCCGAGCGCTCGTTAACAGACTATGATGTGTTATAGTCTACGGGATGAGTGTGTATGTCTGGTTTTTAAGATGAAATAGGGTGACTACAAAAAGAAATGCACTAATTTGTTGCCTCCTATGTCAATTAGATTGAATAAATGGGTGAGGTGCTACAAAAAGTATGTAAGGCAAGATGAAAATAGCATTGTGTTGTTACTAACGAGCTTAGCGAGCTACTCGTAAAACTCGTTAGCTCGTTTGTTAAGCTTAACAAGCTAACATCAATGATTGGTTCTGTTCATTAAGAAGCGCGCTATGAGCTTAATGAGCTGAATTATCGAGCGCTCATTAAGCTCGCGAGTTACGAGCTTTTTGCCCAGTCCTACTTTTTTCTTTCTGGGAAAGTCCTCATAGTCCTCTGAACATGCATTTATTTCACAGGCCAAGGTTCACCTCATCTAAATCTGGTCTTGTACAATATCCACCCATGACAAGAAAAATACTACTACTACACTAGGCCAGTTGAAGGCGTCAGGCTGCACAAGTAGCTTATGCGAATTAATCAGCCAAGTGTGTCGCAGTATGCTGGCGCTGATACGTACATCGCCATGTCAGTGCTGGTTCTAGCGGTCGACGTCTAAGTGGAGGCCATGGTAACTTGTCCGCGACGAAGAAGAACCGATGAGCCATAGCTCCCGGTGGATGTTTCCTGTTGCCATCTATCTAGCAATAGCAATAGCAATAGCGAAACAGACGGCTGCCGCGCCGCTCCTATAGCTAACTCCCATCAAGTTCTGGCCTTCTGCCGCTGGCCGTGCGTACGGCAATTCCCAAGCGACCCAATCCATGCCCATGACCGGGTCTTGTCTTTCCTCACGCGCAAGCCATGCAGGTGCCATGTGCCAACATTTGGACTGCTCCAAACCTCCAAACTGCCTCGGATAAACAAAGCCGGCCATTGCCTGCAGGCTGCCGCAACGACGGAAGGATTTTCTAACGGTAACCGGCATGTATAAATGGCCATGCACGCGCACGTACCAGATAACCAGAGCAGAGCAGCAAACCAGCCATGGCAGCCTTCGGGGTCCCCTCTCTCTCCCTTCTCCCCTTCCTCCTCCTCGCCCTCGTCGCCGCGGTAGAGAGCGCCGGCGATGAGCGCAGCACGTTCATCGTCCACGTGCAGCCCCAGGCGAGCCACGTGCTCGGCACGGCCGACGACCGCAAGGCCTGGTACAACTCCTTCCTCCCCGAGAACGTCCGGCTCCTCCACGCCTACCACCACGTCGCGAGCGGCTTCGCCGTCCGGCTGACGCGGCGGGAGCTCGACAAGATGTCCGCCATGCCCGGGTTCGTCGCCGCGGTGCCCGACCGGGTTTACAAGCTGCACACCACGCACACGCCGCGGTTCCTCGGGCTGGACACGCGCCAGGGCGGCAGGAACTACTCGGCCGGTTCCGGCGATGGTGTCATCATCGGGGTGCTCGACAGCGGCGTCACTCCCGACCACCCCTCCTTCAGCGGCGATGGCATGCCGGCGCCGCCAGCCAAGTGGAAGGGCAGGTGCGACTTCAACGGCCGCTCCGTGTGCAACAACAAGCTCATCGGCGCCCGCGTTTTCGACACTGCCGTCAGTGCTGGGAACGGCACCACCTCTACCGGTGCGCCGCTGTCGCCGATCGACGAGGATGGGCACGGCACGCACACGTCGAGCACGGCGGCGGGAGCAGTCGTGCCAGGCGCTCAGGTGCTTGGCCAGGGCAGGGGCACCGCGTCCGGGATAGCGCCCCGCGCGCACGTCGCAATGTACAAGGTGTGCGGCCTGGAGGACTGCACCAGCGCCGACATACTCGCCGGCATCGACGCTGCCGTGGCTGACGGCTGCGACATCATCTCCATGTCCCTCGGCGGGCCGTCGTTGCCGTACCCCGAGGACAGCATCGCCGTCGGCACCTTCGCCGCTGCAGAGAAGGGAATATTCGTCAGCATGTCAGCCGGCAACTCCGGCCCAAACTACACCACGCTGTCGAACGAGGCGCCCTGGATGCTCACCGTCGCCGCGAGCACCATGGACCGTTTGATCAGAACCAGGGTGCGCCTTGGGAACGGTCTCTACTTTGATGGCGAGTCCGTGAGCCAGCCAGACGCTGCGGCGACCGTCTTCTACCCGCTGGTCTACGCCGGCGCGAGCTCCACACCAGACGCTCAGTTTTGCGGCAACGGCTCGCTGGACGGCTTCGATGTCAGGGGCAAGATAGTGGTCTGTGAGCGCGGCAATGACGTCGGTAGGGTTGACAAAGGCGCCGAGGTGTTAAGAGCCGGAGGCGTCGGCATGATTCTGGCCAACCAGGCCATTGATGGCTTCAGCACCATCGCCGACGTGCATGCCCTCCCAGCGTCGCATGTCAGTTACCACGCCGGAGACGCAATCATAAACTACATCAAGTCGACGGCGAGACCGATGGCGCAAATCATGTTCAGGGGAACGGTCCTCGGCACGTCGCCGGCCCCGGCTATCACTTCCTTCTCCTCGCGCGGGCCAAGCATGCAGAATCCCGGCATTCTGAAGCCCGACATCACGGGCCCCGGCGTGAGCGTGCTCGCGGCGTGGCCATTCCAGGTAGGTCCACCCTCGTTGGCCGCGAAGTACTCCGGGCCGACCTTCAACTTCGAGTCAGGAACGTCCATGTCGGCGCCGCACCTCAGCGGTATCGCCGCGTTGATCAAGAGCAAGTACCCGGACTGGTCGCCGGCGGCGATCAAGTCCGCCATCATGACAACCGCTGACAGCACCGACCGCTCTGGGATGCCGATAACCGACGAGAAGGGGACGGCGGCCGACCTCTTCGCCCTTGGTGCCGGACATGTCGACCCGGACAAGGCCATGAACCCCGGTCTGGTATACGACATCTCCCCGGCCGATTACATCGGCTTCCTCTGCGGCATGTACACGGACAAGGAGGTCTCCGTGATCGCGCGCCGTGCAGTGGACTGCTCGGCCGTCGAGGTGATCCCGGACCGCCTGCTGAACTACCCGTCGATCTCCGTCACGTTCCCCTCGTCGTGGAACCCGATGGCTCCGATGATGGTTACACGCAAGGTGACGAACGTCGGAGAGGCGCCGGCGGTGTACTACCCCCAGTTCGACCTGCCGGAGAACTCTATGAACGTCACCGTCATGCCGAGCTCGCTGCGGTTCACTGAGGCGAACCAGGTGAAGCTTTTCAAGGTGACCGTGTGGCCGAGGACCAGCGGCGATGCAGTGGTGGTTCAGGGAGCGCTCCGGTGGGTGTCGGACAAGCACACCGCGAGGAGCCCGCTCTCGGTTGCCTTCGCCGGACACTAGAGCACCATCTGCTTGACAATTTATTTTACTACGCCAACTTGATGCTACCATTTCCCCGTAAAAAAAACCTTGATGCTACTTTTGTTTGTCAGGTTTTTGCTTCTTTTGTATGGTTAGTTCGACGTGATAATGTAATGGTGCGTGTTTGACATAATTTGTGATGAATTATACCATGTTTGCGTTACCTATTTTAAGAATATCTCACAAACTTTGAACTTAAGGATTTGATTACTTAATATTCGATTGAAATGGATACACAATAATTCTAAATAACAGATTTTTTATATTTCATAATCATTTCTTGTTTCATTCTAAAAATATACCTGAAAAATTATTGGATCAGGAGATTCAGTTAAGTTTTCTCTCCAAAAAAAAAAAGGAGATTCAGTTAAGTCATCCGGTAAAGTGCCCACACTTGCGAGTACAAATTAGTATTCTGAGCTCGTCTACCACACTAGGTGTGTATGTATGCATGCTGAAATTTGTTTATGCCGTAATCTTGTGTGTTTTTGAAATGGACATGACTACTTTTGTTTATGCTGAAATTTGTTTATGTCGTAATCTTGCAAGTCGTCATACCCCAGCACCGCCACCTCCTACAGTGTGCTGGGATCCTCCTCCTGTTGGCCGAGTAAAGCTCAGCGTTGATGGTTCGTATATTCAAGCCACTGGAGAAGCGGGAACGGAAATGATTCTCCGAGATAGCGAGGGTAGCATCATCTTCTCTGCATGCCGTTCCATCATGCACTGCTCTGGGGCACTTCAAGCCGAGCTTCTTGCCTGCCAAGAGGGTCTAAACCTTGCTCTCCAATGGTCTACCCTGCCGGTGGACATTGAGATGGACTGCATGGAGGCAGTCAAATTAATCAAATCACCTTCTATAGATAGATCGCCGCATGGGATGATAGTCAATGATGTTAAGAGTTTCTTTGGTGAAAGGGATGTAACCATTGCTCATGTAAGTAGGAGTCAGAACGCTGATAGTCACTACGTAGCTGCATTTGGCCGTGTCGAGGGCTGTATCGCAGTATGGTTGCGCTCTGGACCTGCAGAAGTTCCTATGCTTTGTAGGAACGAACTTGTAATCGACTAAGCAATGGAATCCCTTTTAACCCCGCAAAAAAAGATGGAACGACTTCATGCATAGCAACGACACCCTATGAGGTAGTAGGGCAATTAATTAAAAAGAATGTAAGATTTCATGGGACGCGGATTTGGTGAATATGGGTGCGCGCGCACCCTTTATGAATAGTAAATTCAAAAAAATGATAGAAAGATCAAAAAATCTAAATTTATTTTTGTAATATACATAGTCGACCGGTATATTCGCATATGAAGTTTCATAAAGAAATCACATATGTGGTAATCTGGGCAAAAATGATAAAACCGAAGCTAATCTAAGCTATATTAAAAACACTGTTTAATGAATAATATGGTCGCATTTGTATTTTCTTCACAAGAATACCATGGGTGTTAATACACCATGAAACTTCACACGTGAGTAGAATGATCGACTAAGTTTCATACCACGGAATTTCAGATTTTTTTTATTTTTTCTAGTATTTTTATGAATTTACCATTCACGTGGGTGTGCGCGCACCCATGTTCACCTTTGTATTTTCAGGTTTCATTTTTCATTTTTCATTTTTCTTCCCATAACCCCTTTTTTCAAGCTCCTCCATATGATAATCAATCCCCTTAATTCACTTACCTTCTAAACCAATTGCATTTTAATTTACTTATCAAACTTCGCATCAAAAAATAAGGTAATCACGAGAAGAATTTAATAATTATTTATTTACACAATTGCATTAATATCAATAGGTAAATCACGAACTAATGTACTGAATATTTACATCTCGTTGCAAAGCACGGGCATTGTCATGGTTACCGAGAAGCCTGTATGGCAACTCCTCCGTGTAGCATAGTAATTTGGCCTATTGCAGCATGGCAAACTCCTGAACATATGGGTAAATTTTCCTTTTTCATTAACCTGACAATTATCCACATGTCATATACCTGAAACACATGGCATTTTACTCTGCTGCAGCATAGCAAATTTCTAAAAATTCTTTCTTGCTAGCATGTCAAATTTTTTTACAATGCCACAAATCTTTCAGTAATAGCATGACAAATATATCTATTATAACATGGCAATTCCTGAGCGTTCGTTGGGGGCGGTCTTTTGACTTTTGGAGGGAACACTATGTGATGGCGGTTCACTCCGATGACCTCGCTAAGAAATAGTCAGCTCATTATTGGCGGCCTATTTAAATTAATAAACTTAGTCATGGCTTTTCTTTTAAAAATATTGATCAACCTTTAGAAGTGGTACTCCCTCTATTCAATAATGTAGTGCATATTTTTTTTTAAATCAAACCTCACAAACTTTGACCAAGGTTGTGGAGAAAAACATTTACATCTAGAATGCCAAACATATATTATTAGATTCATCATAAGATGTAGTTTCATATTTTATATATTTGGTATTGTAGATATAAATAATTTCTCTATAAACTTGGTCAAAATTTGCAAAGTTTGAATTTTCAAAGAATTTATACGCACTGCTATATGAAATGGACGGAGTAATATTTATCGAAAATGCTACACCTACGAAGGTTTTCTACTTAGAGCAACTCCAACACGCCGACCCAAATGGACGACGAATTTGTCCGCTTTTTGTCCATTTGGGTCGGCCGCCCGCCCGGCGTCCGCCCTGTTTTAGATTTGGGTCGGTAGTGCGCCCAACGCACCGACCCATTTCATGTCCACGCTCAACTTTTTTAGAAAAAGGCCCGCGGCCATTCATGCCAGCGGCTATGTCTCATGCCGGCGCCATGTCAGCGCCGGCATACAATGTCGGCTTCAAAAAATATCACCACAGTTCATGCTGGCGCACTCGCCAGCCGACCGGCACACATGCCATCACACAAAAAAAGGATGGGACTTGAATTCGATCATGCCATCGCGGCCCCCGTGGTCATGCCAGCACACCTGCCGGCATACAAAAAAGATGGCGCTCGCCGCCATAGATCACTCGTCGTCGAACTTGAGCATGTCGGCTTGCATCTTCTCGAACCACGGCCTCTTCCTTGGCGACATGGTGTTGAGATCCACCTTCATGATCTCCACCCCGGTCATCATGCTCGCGAGAGCCACTTCTTTCGCCTTGGTCTTGGCTTTTGCGGCCTAAATTGCCACTAATATCCACTAATCACCCCCC